>NC_063353.1:4954749-4977714 GCF_021869965.1 Rhincodon typus | reverse complement strand
CCATTACTATTACCACTGACACCATTATCATTGACAACCATTCTCACTATCATCACTACTGACTACTTTAATTGGTAATTATTATTACTAATGATTCTCATTATCATATTGGCAGGATTTGGATTCTGATTCCATTTCCTGGCTGTACGGACCAGTGAAGAGATGGCAAAATGATCTGCAATGTTAAATATTGATGCCTGTAGAATCAAGTCAGGCATTGTGCGCCCGGGTTTGGGAAAGGCAGTGGAATACAGAGTCCATCTTGTTTAATTTGTGCAATAGATTTATAGAAACACATAAATATGTATCATATACATCTAGATATCTTATAAAAGTGTAATCTTACTTCTGCTGGATATCTTCTAGGCTGCAACGTATTCTCTCGAGCTCCCGTTTAAGGTCATCCACCTCTGAAGATGGGTTTGATGCATTGTTCATCAGCTCCCTGAGCTCTGCTTCCTTCTGACACAGCAATAACTCCATACATTTTTTCTCTTCCTCTTTCTGCAGGACGGCTGTGTTGAGTGCCAGTATGCTACACCAAAGACAGAACACATTGGTAACACTATACTTGCCCTGCAGGGACTGCTGGATATTAATGCCAATGGGTTTTCAGCAGTTCAGCAAATGTGCATTTAGCTCCTAGTGAGATAACATTCCCTTCAGCTCCCAGCATTGTCACACCAGTGCCTTGGTGTGCCAATGTGTTCCTTGTGGCATTTTTTGCTCATCCCTCGATCCTTGCTTGGCCAGTTATAGAGAGTCATAGAGTCATACAGCACAGAAACAGACACCTCCGTCCAACTAGTCCATGCTGACCTTAACCCTAAACTAAACTAGTCCCATCTGCCTGCTCCTGGCCCATATCCCTCCAAACCTTTCCTATTGATGTACTTATTCAAATGTCTTTTAAACATTGTAACTATACTCACATCCACCACTTGCTCTGGAAGTTTATTGCATACATGAACCACTCTCTGTGTAAGAAAGTTGTCCCTCATGTCATTTTTAAATCTTTTCCTCTCACCTTGAAAATATGTCCCATAGTCTTGAAATCCCCCATCCTAGGGGAAAGTCACCTGCCATTCACCTTTTCTATATACCTCATGATTTTACACACCTCTATAAGGTCAGCCCTCAACTTCCTACACGCCGTTTAAAAGAGTCCCAGCCTATCCAGCTTTTGCCCATAACTCAAACTCTCCATTCCCAGCAACATCCTGGTAAATCTCTTCTCAACCTTCTCCAGATAAATAATATCCTTCTTATAACAGGGAGGCCAGAATTGCACACAGTACTCCAGAAGAGGGTAGATGAATCACATTATGTGACTCCTGGCCCAAATCTTTCTTTCATTCACGGGATGGGGGCATCGCTGGCTGGGTCAGTATTTATGGCCCACTCCTAACTGCCCTCAGGAGGTTTGTGGGGAGCTGCATTCTTGAACCACTGTGGTCCATTTAGGCTAGTTACACCTATGACGTTAAAGAGAATACTCCAGAATTGCATCACACATATTTCTATGATGGCAGGTTTCCTTCCTCTAAGGCCTGACTGAACCAGTTCGGAAATTTTTTATCATCTTCAAATTTTATTCAGTCTCTTTAAGATAAAGATTCTGACCCTACCAAGCAGGCCAGTCTCCATAAATACAAGAACGTTCACTGATCTTGAGAATGGAACACTGGAGCAAATAAAGTAGGCTCTCTATAAGCCAAACAGTGTGGAGCTGGAGGAACACAGCAGGTCAGGCAGCATCAGAGGAGCAGGCAAGTCAACTGATGAAGGGTCCACGCCCGAAGCATTGACTCTTCTGCTCCTCTGATGCTGCCTGACCTGCTGTGTTTCTCCAGCTCCACACTATTCACTTTGACTCCAGCATCTGCAGTTCTTACTACCTCTGAGTAACTTAGGCTCTCTATAATACATTAGATGTCACAAATTAAAATCTTATTTTAATTATAATTACATCTGAAACAAGTCTGGATGACAAACTTTCATGTTGTCAGCTGTAAGCTCATTTGGGAAATGGAGACTTGTCCTTAAAATTCAGGAAAGGTATGACCTTCTCCGTTACCCACTTCACAGAATCCCTACATTGCAAGGAGAGGCCCACTGAGTTTGCACTTACTCTCTGAAGAACATTCCACGCAGACCCAAAGCACCCCCCACCCAATCCCTATAACCCTGCATTTCCCATGCCTAATCCTCCTAGCCCACACATCCCTGGACACTATGAGCAATTTAGCATGGCCAATCCACCTAGCCTGCACATCTTTGGAATGTGAGAGGAAACCAAAGCACCCTGAGGAATACCACGCAGGGAGAATGTGCAAACGCCACACAGATAGTTGCTCAGGGGTGGATTTGAACCCAGATCCCTGGCGCTGTGAGTGCTAACCACTGAGTCACTGAGCAGCCCATCCTACTAGACACTCACGTTCCACACCCAGCTCCAAGCCAAATGAGTCAGACTTCCTCTCCATCTAAAGTTTGAGAATAGGTTGAGATCATTTCAGTCCCAAGGCCACTGATCATTCGCTTTACTGGGTAAAACTGTGTCCAGCCCTTACAGCCAATCCTCATCCTGAAATTACAGATCTGATTTCCTGACTTCCCTTACCTACATTGTTCTAACATGCCAGAGGTTGCTCACCTTGGAGTCAAGCTGTGAATAAGCCGCAGGAACTCTGAGCTCTGAGCCAGATCTAGATAGGACACCGTTTAAGGTGCCATTGCATGGATTGTAGCTCTCTGCTCTGTCCTGGGTCTCAACAGCCTTCCCAATGTTGGAGAATGACATTTACACCCACATCCTGAATGGCTGTGTGAACTGTCAGTGCTGGTTCATTGCTAGCATCTCACCGATTAAATCTAAATGAAGCTGTTCCAAGAACCCTAGGCGAATACACTTACGTTCACCAATAGTGAAACCTGCGCTCATTATTTCAGCTTGCATGGATTATTTGTACAGCCAATTTACAAACAGTCATAGAGACATGCAGCAGGGAAAAAGACCCTTTGGTTCAACTCACCAGCATCAACCAGGCATCCCAATCTGACCTAGGTCCATTTTCCAGCATTTGGCCCATATGCCTACAACCCCTTCCTATTCATGCACCCTTACAGATGTCTTTTAAATGTTGTAATTGTTGAAATTAAAGTAAACAAGTTTTAACAATTGTGTTTGTTACTCTTCACTCTTGCTTTCTTGTTTATGCTCCAAAAGCTACTCAGGACAAGGGGTGGCATGGTGGCTCAGTGATTAGCACTGCTCCCCCACGGCACCAGGGACCCAGGTTTGATTCCACCCTTGGATAACTGGCTGTGTGGATTTTGCATGAATCTTCCCTTGTCTGCGTGGGTTTCCTCCAGGTGTTTCCTCTCGCGGTCCCAAGATGTACAGATTGGTGGATTAGCCATGCTAAATTGCCCATAGTGTACAGGGATATGCAGGCTAGGTGGATTAGCCATGGGAAATGCAGGATTGGGTCTGGGTGGGATGATCTTTAGAGAGTTGGTGTGGACTCAATGGGCTGAAAAGCTTGCTTCCATGCAGTAGGGATTCTATGATTCTAAAAGTTTACTCACCTTTCCCTGAATTCAGCAATCATTTGGGAATTTTTGAGGTTGTTCATTTCAATCTGCATTCGTTCTTTACAGTTCTGGTCCAGTTGATCATGTAGAGCCTGGATTTCTTTGTTGTACATATTGCGAGCAGCTACCATTTCCTCTTCCAACTCTTGGATGCGTTTCAAATCATTGGAACTATCAGACTAGACAAAAGGAAAAATTATACGCCGTTACCTAAACTCAGCATGTTGAGCTTTATGGATGATGTCACTGAGGTTTAACACCCAAGCTTTCATCATTTGGTGTGGGTCTGATTCAAACCTAGATAATAACATTAAAGTGTCCTCTTCCCGCTACAGCTCAGATTTACAATTGGGTTCAAATTCATGATCTCTCTCCTCTCGAGTTTTGTAACCTCCTCCAACCCTACAATGCTCCAATATAACCATGCACCAGTCAGTTCTGACTTTAATCATTACACCACTATTAGACGTGCCTTTAGTTCCCAATGCCTTAAACTCTGGAATTCTTTCCACACAACTTTTCGTCTCTCTGTACAACATGAGAAAGAAACCTCTTCACAAAGTGAGTAGTCCCAGTTTGTAATGCAGTGCCTGGGAATGCAGTGGAGGCAAGTTCAATCAACACATTCCAGAGGGCATTGGGTGCTTATTTAAACTGAAACAATGCGTCGGGTTATTGGAAAAAGGCAGAAGATTGGCACTAAGTTAAAGTGCACAGAGAGCTGGTACAGGCACGATGGGCTGAATGGCCTCCTTCTGCACTGTACCAATTGCCACACCGCCCACCTCCCCAGTTAAAATCTACTTCTTTGACCAAGATTTTAGTTACCTGAACAAATATCTCCCTATGTGGCTCAACATCAAACCCTGTTTGACAATGCTCCTCAGAAGCAGCCTACAACTTTTAACTATTTTAACAGCACTATATTGTTATGGTCCAGACCAAACCCCCCAAACTATATTACGACGATAAGACTAGACACTAACATTTTGTGATGTTAAAGACAACTGCCAAGCATTGCATTCCAGATGCAATTCGATTGGCTAAACTACCAGATTTGAAGTAAAACGCACTTTACTCATATGCTATAGTTAAGATACGACAAAAGAAAGAAGAATCTGGAATAACTTAAATCAACTGCCACCCACCCCCTCCCCTGCCCCAAATACATCAAGGAGATAGCCTAGACTCTAACTTTTATCTTATTTAAAGACAAGCGTAAAGTGCTTTGTCCCAGATGTAATTCAATTGGTTATATTACACGGCTATAAGCAAAACACAGTTTATTCTTACCCTATAGTTAAAATACAAACAGAGGAAGGAGAATTGGTATAATTTTAACTCTATTGGATGACTTAACAGAATAATAGATTATTTAACTACTAAACAGCGACTTTTCCAATGTAGTAACACTCCTAAACACACCCTCGGCAAAGGCAAATTCAGCAAAATAGATTGTCTCACATGTAATGTTTCTCCAGTCCAGGAGGAAAGAACATCAAGAGAAAATTCTGGCAGAGAGAGAGAGAGAACTCAAGCAATTTTCTATAGCATGGAGAGATTTATGGTAGCTTCAAAACCCCAAAACCTACTGAAAGCTAAACCAAAACCTTGGGTGCGAGGGAGTCTGACTCCACCCATTCATGCTGCTTCTACGGTTCTAACTTTAAAAAAAACCCCAAGGCCTCACAAGTTGTTTACTTTATTGGCTTGGAACAAACCGCTCTCTATCTGTCTCAACCTCTCTTCCTAAACCAAAAGGACAAAATACACCTCTTTAAACCATAGTATCATCACAGACTCAAGCACAAAATCTAGGATTTTGTTAATTAATATTATGCCAACAGCAAAGAAATTAAGTTTCTAAAAAGACTGAGAATTGCATTACATGGTTCATTTTAAAAGGTCACCTTTCCTGTCTGGCTTTTCGAATGTGATTTTAGGGGGTGTCCAATTTGCGAATGTCCAACTTACAAGAGTTCTAATGTGATTCCATACAGGTCTGTGATTTTAAAATCTAATTTCTTCAGTGCAGTCCTGAGGCCTGGTGCATTGAGGCCTTACTAACCCTATCAGGTAGATAAAAAATCATCCATGGCACTCTTTGAAGAAGTTTGGAAAATTTCTCCCCCCTCCACAATCCTGACCAATATCTACCCCTCAACTGACATCACTCAAAAGAGAAATGAACTTGTTTTTATTGCATTGTTGCCATTTGTGAGGGCTTGTAGCATGGAAATTATTTCCTGTGGTTACTACACCTTACAAATATTGGCTGTAAAACACTTTGAGAGATCCTGCACTAAATAGAGTATCTTTTCCAGGAACACCTCATAACATGATTGAATGGTTTTGGTTCTTCAGCTTACAGCTTTCAGCTTCACCCTGGCTGTGTGCACCCAGCTCAATCTGTGGCAGTATAACTTCTGTCTGGTGTGAAGCCAAGTGGAGACCATTCTCTAGCATTTACTATTCAAACCTCATCTTAAATTATTTTGTGGAATGAGCAGGCTGTCATCAGCGATACGTTTGGGAATTTTGGTACACGGTCACATAAATTACCCACTTTAAAACAGATAACTGAGAGGCCAGGAGTGCTATTTGACTCAGTAACAGTGAGCTGTGAAAATACAAACATTCCCCATTGTTTCTGCTGGGCTGTAAATAGATAAGGTTTATTTAAACTAAACAGATAATGATTAGACAAGAGGAGAGTTATGTTCTGATTACTGGTTGTGTAGAGAACAGAAAGCTCAGCAATTGACTGGGTAACTGAAATAATTCCACAGAGGATGGTATCCCATCACCACGTCACCCTTTATTTACACATGGAGAGCCCTTGACACTGATCCAGCTCCCTCAGAGCCAGCTCTCAGCGTGAACAGAACCCCTGACACTCCTGTTTATACCTGTCAGCCAGGGATCCCTGATTGTTGGATTCCAGAGCGAATTTTATTAAAGACTGGTTCGGCAATCATTGAAACATCCGCACCGGTATTGACCTCCGTTACAACCGGGTGACCATTTAGCCAGACGGTTATTTCGATTGGTTCTGATGAGTTCTCTTACTCAGCTTAGGTCCAGTGAGACTCTTTTTTGCTGTCTTGAGTCCGCACACCAGCAGCAATCACAACGGCTTGCTGTGCCGGAACCTGAAGAAAATGTAAACTGTTTGGCCAAGGCTTGGCTTTGTTTTGATGTTTTGCTGTAATGTATTGGATTTCATGGTTGCAAGTAGGGTCTGATATGTAAACTAATGTTTAAACATACAGTGAATATGCCACCGCGCACCCCCCCTCCACCCCCGTTGTTTTGTATCCTGTTTTAGTTCAGATAATGTGATTGACTGAGACTCCCTCTGTTGAGGATATGTCCTGAGAGAGGCTATGCAATTGCCTTCAGTCACGTATCATTTCCCCAAGCTGAGTCAGACTGGTGACAGTGTCCACTTCCATTGGAAATGTCCTGTATTTTCCATGCTCCACTTGCTGCATTTTCCAATGATAAAGCCAGTTGCCGTGCCTGTTTGAAGTCAAGTTCGGCTTCAGCTAGTCAGCACCTTTGCATGGTTACATAATTAGTCCCACATACTAAGCTATCCCTCAGCATCTCATTGAGGGCAATTGCCTCTGCTAGTCATCTTAACCTAGTCAAAAATCCCGACATGGATTCCCCTGGTTCTCGAATTGCTGAGTAAAACCAATAGCATCTCAGAATTAGAGGAGGCTCAGGGTCATAATATTCCTTAACTAAATCCGCCAACACTTGAAATGTTTTAGTATCTGGTGCCTCAGAGAAAGTTAGGTCCCCAAAAACCGAAAAAGCTGCGGAACGACAAGTTGTCAGGAGAATTACTGGTTGCTTTACGTCTGCCCCAATGTCAATTGCCTGGAAAAGGTAACACATTCTTTCCACATAGAATCCCTACAGTGTGGAAACAGGCCCTTCGGCCCAACAAGTCCACACTGACACAAAGAGCATCCCACCCAGACCTATTCCCCTAATCCACACATCCCTGAACACTACGGGGAATTTAGCATGGCCAATCCACCTAACCTGCACGTCTTTGGACTGTGGGAGGAAACCGGAGCACCTGGAGGAAACCCACACAGACACGGGGAGAACGTGCAAACTCCACACAGACTGTCGCCCGAAGATGGACTCGAACCCAGGTCCCTGGCGCTGTGAGGCAGCCGCGCTAACTGCTGAGCCACTGTGCCGCCCTAACAACTAAAACCCTTTTGCCTCTATGCGGTCCATTTCTGTCTGTTCCCTGCCTATGCATATATCTATCAAGATGCCTCTTAAATGCTGCTAATATATTTGCCTCCACCACTTCCTCTGGCAACGAATTTGAGGCACTTGCCACCTCTGTGTAAAAACACTTGCCTGTCAGATCTCCTGTAAACTCATCTCCTTTCGCCTCACATCTATGTCCCCTAGTAACTGACACAACTACCCTGGGAAAAAGACAATGACTCTCCATTCTATTCTTGCCTCTCATCATTTTGTAAACTTCTACTAGGTCACCCCTCAACCTTTGATATTGAAGTGAAATCAAACCAAATTTGTTCACTCTCTCCTCATAGCTAATTCCCTCCAAACCAGGCAACATCCTGGTCAACCTCTTTTGCACCCTCTCCAAAGCCTCCACATCCTTCTGATAGTGTAGCAAACAGAACTGTTCACAATATTCCAAAACATGGCCTAACTGAAGTTCTATACAGCTGCAACATGCCTTGCTAATTTTTATACTCTCTGCCCTGGCTGAAGATGACAAGCATGCCATATGCCTTCTTGACCACCTTATCCACTTGTGTTTACTGGGGCCAGTCTTCGACGGCAGGATCAAACAAGTCAAGCCTACCAAATAAGCCAAAAATGCTTACTTCAACTCAAAGATGACTATTGCGAGTGAATTTCTTCAGGAGCATTTTTGTTTTCTTTTGCTGCCATTGAAATAACTCCACAGAGGGCAATATCCCATCACCAAGTTACCCTATATTGACACAGGTCTGGCATCCTCAGAGCCAGCTGTCAGAATGAACAGAACCTTGGACACTCCTACTTATATCTGTCAGCCAGGGCTCCCTGATTGGACCAGATTAACATTGCCAATCAGGCAACTCATTTTCTATGATGTCCACTTGGCTGACCTTGTTACAATCACTACAGTAACCTCCCTTGACCAGTCAACTATCATCTTTCAATCACATTATCTGAACTAAAACAGGATACAAAACAACGAGGGTGATATTCACTGTATGTTTAAACATTAGTTTTCATATCAGGCCCTAGTTGCAACCTTGAAATCCAATACATTACAGGCAGTCCACAGGTTATGAATGAGTTCAGTTCTGGAGTCTGTTCATCGGTTGATTTGTACGCAAGTCAGAACACAATACAGGACGATGTAAAATAGCTGTTCCTAAGTGCAGGAAATGTTCATATGTCAGGCCTCTAAAATCACACCCTTGTTTGGATTGTTCTCATAAGTATGAGCTCTTGTAAGTTGGACATTCGGAAGTCAGAAATCCCCTAGAATCACTTTTGAGAAAGCCAAGCAGGAAAAGTGCTCTTTTATAATTGACACTGTAATGCAATTCTCTGTCTTAGTTTCCTTACTGTTGTCGCAGTATATAAAACTCAAAATCCTCTGGGGAAATGTATTCGTGTGACTGCACAAACTATTCAGATGATTTTGTTTTAAGCGTCTGTCGGTTATCAAGCTATTAATTCCAGGCTGACGTTCCAGGATGAGGACTTATCAAACTGACACCTGCTGCAAGTCTTAGAGAAGCTCTTTAAAAGGCCCCAATCAGACAGGCTGACATCAACAGGATGGAGGCCAAACATTTAAATACATTCTCGATGAAAATAGAACTAAGGCTACTTGGACAAAGCATCAACATGTGCAGGGGCTGGTATTCTCACTGTGGTTACACAGTTACATTTCAGCACACAATCTCTAATGGCTGCAAACTCTGAACAATGTTCTTGCAGGATCCCAGCATTCTGGTTTCAAGTTTGAAAACGCATTTGGGAAGGTGACTTGGGATGATGAAATGTGGGTTCCCCACACCGAGAAGCAGCACAGGAAGCTGGGCATCCATCCTTAGAACGTGGGGGTCACTGACAAAGCCTGTCTGTGGTGCCCGTCTCTGTTTGAGAAGGTGGCAGTGGGCATTCACTTACTGCTTTGCTCCTTTATTGTATAAGACAGAAACTTGCTACAGAATAGAAGGACTCTCTCCAGGATAGTCTTGTAGGGCTCTCTCCTTCCTCTTTACATAATGCACATTGTATTATGAAAACTCAATGTTTAACATTTTTAGTGGACTTGAGTTTGGCGGATTTTTTTTAAAAAAGAGGTCAATGAAAGGATATTTGAACATTTTTTTAACGAGGCATCTGCTGAAAGGGACATGCTGTGTGAAAGCACAGTTCTGAAGAAGGATCCAGACCTGAAACATCAACTTTCCTGCTCCTCTGATGCTGCCTGGCCTGTTGCGTTCCTCCAGCTCCACACTGTGACCCGGACTGCATCGGCAGTTCTTACTATCTCTAAGTGACATGTTGTGTGATAACTGCTTGTTTACTGAGGAAGTCCTTACATGGGCTGGTGGTCGTTAAACTGCAGGCTATGGTTCGGATATTGTTTTATGTAGCTGGGGACTAGGCTACCAAAGGGAAGGAGCTCCCACCTCACTTCTCATGTTTCTAAAGAAAAAACATATCTTCAATCCAGTTCTTAACCTAACTATCTTCCCGAAGAGCAACCAGAAGACTTCACCATACTGTATTTCCAAAAGCAAGAAAAGATCCCAGGGACAACTGTCTATGCTTAGTGACGCCTATGTAGAGTCAAAGCATAATAGACTTGTACAGCACGGAAACAGACCCTTCAGTCCAACTCGTTCATGTCGACCAGATATCCTAAATTAATCTAGTCCCATTTGCCAGCATTTGGCCCTTATTCCTCTAAACCCTTCCTATTTATTTACTTATCCAGATGCCTTTTAAATGTTTTAATTGTACCAGCCTCCACCACTTCCTCTGGTAGCTCATTCCATACATGCACCACCCTCTGCGTGGAAAAGTTGTCCCTTAGTTGTAAATCTTTCCCCACTCACTTTAAACCTATGCCCTCTAGTTTTGGACTCCCCTACCCTGGGGAAAGGACCTCGGCCATTCACCTATCCATGACCTTCGTGATTTTATAAATGGCTATAAAGTCACCCCTCAGTCTTCAAAGCTCCAGAGAAAATAGCCCCAGGCTATTTAGCCTCTGCCTATAGCTCAAACCCTCCGACCCTGGAAGCATCCTTGTAAATCTTTTCTGAACCCCTTCAAGTTTAATATCTTTTCTATAGCAAGGAGTCTAGAATTGAACGTAGTATTCTGAAAGAGGCCTAACCAATGTTCTGTACAGCGCAACATGACCTCCTAACTCCTATACTCAATGCACTGACCAATGAAGTCAAGCATACCAAACACCTTCTTCACTATCCTACCTACCTGGGACTTCACTTTCAAAGAACTATGAATCTGCACTCCAAGGTCTCTTTGTTCAGCAACACTCCCCAGGACCTTGCAATTAAGTGTATAAGTCCTGCCCTGATTTCTCTTCCCAAAATGCAGCACCTCACATTTATCTAGAACATAGAACATAGAACAGTACGGCACAGTATAGGCCCTTCGGCCGACGATGTTGTGCCGACCTATTATCCTACTAAGATCAATCTACCCTACATACCCTACATTTTACTATCCTAAATTGAACTCCATCTGTCATTCCTTGGTCTAATGGCCCATCTGATTAAGATCCCGTTGAAGTCTGAGGTAACGTCCTTCACTGTCCATTGGACCTCCAATTTCGGTGTCATCTGTAAACTTACTAACCATGCCTCCTATGTTCACATCCAAATCATTTATATAAATGACACAAAGCAGTAGACCCAGCCCCGATCCTTGTGGCACACTGCTGGTCACAGGCCTCCAGCCTGAAAAGCAACCCTCCTCCACCACCCTCTGTCTTCTACCTTCAAGCCAGTTCTGTATCCAATTGATTAGTTCTCCCTGTATTCCATGTGATCTAACCTGGCTAACCAGTTTACCATGCAGAACTTTGTTGAACGCTTTACTGAAGTCTAGATAGACAACGTCCACTGCTCTGCCTTCATCAGTCTTCTTCATCACTTCTTCAAAAAACTCAAACAAGTTAGTGAGACACGATTTCCTATACACAAAGCCATGTTGGCGATCCCTAATCAGTCCTTGCCTTTCCAAATACATGTAAATCCTGTACCTCAGCATTCCCTCCAACAACTTGCCCACCACCGATGTTGGGCTCACCGGTTTTTCACTGGCTTTTCCTTACCACCTTTCTCACAATATAGCACCACATCAGCCAATCTCCAGTCTTCCAGCTCCTCACCCATGGCTATTGATGATAAAAATATCCCAGCAAGGGGCCCAGCAATCACTTCCCTAACGTCCTGCAGAGTTCTACAGTATACCTGATCACATGCTGAGGATTTATCTACCTTCATACATATGTACAAGTCCAAATGCAAGGCTCAAAGCTAACTGAGCATTCCTTATCCATTTTGCCTTCAACCGCCAACCATTATTAGCCGGAAGTTTTTTTTTCAAAATTAATCTCTGCAGACAGAAAACATCCATTTTTTTTCCATTTTCTGGTGTGAATAGGTGTATTTTTGTGTTATGGGGTACTTAGAAAGTTAGATATTTATGTTTTCCTATTTTGAACTGTGTGATAACTAGCTTTGTATCTTTTCCAAATAAATCTTGTTTCACAATAAATCAATAATTTTGTTGTGTATTTGAGAAAGTTGGTTGATGCATCCTTTTATTCTAAGTCAAATATAATGAAAGCATACAATTGGTCATTCAAAATATATTATCAGCCTGAAAAGGTGACTCAATGTGCTGAAAGAAACAGCATTGATGGGATGTTTAGTCTTTCCCAATTTAAACACAGCATATGAGTCAATTAGGCACATAGTTAAGGTAATTGGGAAAAGAAGCAATGGTAAAATGAGCAATAACATTTTTATACAGTGAGTGGTCAGGATTTGTATTGCATCGCCTGGCAGCTTGGCAGATGCAGGTCCCTCCAAAAGGGCGATTTGGACAATTAACTGAAAAGGTTGAATACGTAGGGTCGGTAGGGGAAATGGGACTCAGTAAATTGCTCTTACAAAAGCCATGGCAGACACACTGTAACAATTCTGTGATTCTGAGAAAAACAACTAGTTTGGTTTTAGGGAGCAGTGTAGGGTTTAACACATACTGAATGCTTTGCTCCAGCAGTGATTTCAGCAATAACTGATTCTGATCAGGAAAATATTAACTGATTTAGCACCGCCCACCACCACTGGGCATCTCAAAGCACTTAGCAAGCTATAAAGTACTTTTGAAGTGTAAATACTGTTACAATGAAGGACACGTGGCAACCAATTTTATATGCAGCAAACTCGCATAAAGAGCAATGCAGTTATAGATAGGTATTTTGAATTTTCTGATGTTGGTTGAGAGATAAATATTGAACAGGACGCTGTGGATAACTATCCTGCTTTTTAAAATAGGCCCCTGGGATATCTTACCTTCACCTACAACGACTGGTAACATGTCATGGAAAAGATAGCACTTCCAACAGTGCAGTATACCCTCAGTACAACAATGGGAGTGTCAGCCTCGATTTCTGTGCTCAGGTCCTGGAGTGAGAATTGAATTCAGCACCTTGTGAGTTAACAGCTATGAACTGAGCAATAATTCAAAAGCTGTAGAGGGGTCAATGACTTGTTTCTGCCTTCTAAGTCAGAGGTTACATTATATTGGAGGGTGGGGTGTGGGAGACTGAGTCTCAGATACTCTCATTTCTGCAAGGCAGTTCTTTAAATGGCACCAGATGGATCCAACAAAAGCAGGTGGGTCCAAAGCCCTGTGGGCATCAACTGTACAGATTTAAGGAGAGGTAGAGATAAAGGAAGGTAATTAGTGATCAAACATATGGGAGTGGCAGAGGACAGAACTTAGTCTCAGGACCCATCATGAGTTTCACAGTCAGTGATCTGAATAACAATGTCTTGGATATCTATGAGTAAGTGGGGATAAGGTTCAATATATGATGCTATTTATAATGCTAAAAGAGACATTACAAACTGCTAGAAAGAACCACGGGACACAGCAAAAATATGGCAGGGAATGTTGTTGCAGATTGTAAAACTAACAGTTAAAGAGTAAAGCTGTGGTATGCATTGGAGCTGTGGAAGTAAGGCATGGTCACAGAGTGGACAGATAGTATTATCATTTCTAATCATTCACTGAATGTTTTCTCACCCCCATCCCCACAAACAACCACACACTTCTTCCCATTTGAATGACACAAGTTGTCATAGAGTCAGAGAAATGTACAGCACGGAAACAGACGCTTCGCTCCAACTCCTACATGCCAACCAGGCATCCTAAATAAATCTAGTCCCATTTGCCAGTATTTGGTCCATATCCCTTTAAACACTTCCTATTCAAGTACCCATCCAGATGCCTTTTAAATGTTGTAATTGTACCAGCCTCCACCACTTCCTCTGGCAGCTCATTCCATACATGTGCCAACCTCTGTGAAAAAGTTGCCCCTTAGGTCCCTTTTAAATCTTTCCCCTCTCGCCTTAAACCTATGCCCTCTAATTTTGGACTCTCCTAAACTGGAGAAAAGACCTTGGCTATTCACCCTACCCATGCCCCTCATTATTTTATAAATCTCTATAAGGTCACGTTGGGTATTGTGTGCAATTTTGATCCCCATGTCTGAGGAAGGATATTCTTGTTATTGAGGGAGTCCAATGAAGGTTCACCAGACTGATTCCCAGGATGACAGGACTGACATATAAAGAATGACTGGATCAACTGGGCTTGTAGTGACTGGAATTTAGAAGAATGAGGGGGGATGTCACAGAAACATAGATACATTAAAAATTCTTGATGGGATTGGACAAGCTAGATACGGGAAGAATGTTCCCGAAGTTGGGGAAGTCCAAAACTAGGGATCACAGTCTGAGAATAACATGAAAGCCATTCAGGACTGAAATGAGGAAGAATTTCTTCACTCAGAGAGTTGTGAACCTGTGGAATTCTCTACCAAAGAAAGCTTTTGGGGCCAATTTGCTAGATATATTCAAAAGGGAGCTAGGCATGGTCCTTGCAGCTAAAGGGATCAAGGGATATGTGGAGAGAGAGCGGGAATGGGATACTGAGATTGCATGATCAGCCATGATCGTATTGAATGGTGGTGCAGGCTCGAATGGGCCAAATGACCTACTCCTGCGCCTACTTTCTATGTTTCCATGGTTCACCCCTTCAGCCTCCAATGCTCCACGGGAAATAGCCCCAGCCTACTTAACCTCTCCTTACGGCTCAAATCCTTCAACCCTGCCAGCATCCTTGTAAATCTTTTCTGTACCCTTTCAAGTTTCACAACATCTTTCCTATAGCAGGGAGATGAGAACTGAACGCAGTGTTCCAAAAGTGGCCTTACCAATGTCCTCTAAAGCCGTAACACGACCTCCCAACTCTAACACTCAATGTATTGACCAATAAACCATAAGCAACAACAGTGTAGCTTTATAATTTTAAAAAATTTGTTCATGGGTTGTGGGCATCACTGGCGTCACAGCATTTATTGACAATCTCTAATTGCCCAGAGGGCAGTTAAGAGTCAATCACATTGCTGTGAGTCTGGAATCACATTAGACCAGATTATCACACTAGGAAGGATGGCAGTTTCCTTCCCTAAAGGACATTAGTGAACCAGACAGGTCTTACAACAATTGGCAATGGATTCATGGTCACCATTAGACTCTTAATTCAATTGAACCAGGGTCCCCAGAACATTACCTGGGTCTCTGGATTAACAGTCCAGCGATAATACTGCTAGACCATCACCTCCCCTGTATGTAGGGTTCAGTAGCTGTTGGAAGAGACAGTTGTGAAATCACAGTATTGTGAAAGCCACAAAAGAGCTTCTAGGATAACCCTGGAAATTACAGGCCAGTTAGTCTTACGTCAGTGGTGGGCAAATTATTGGAAAGGGCTCTGAGAGATAGGATTTATGGTCACTTGGAAAGGCACAGTTTGATTTGTGATAGTCAGCATGGATTTGTGAGGTGTAGATCATGCCTCACAAACCTTACTGAATTCTCTGAAGAGGTGACCAAACACGTGGATGAAGGTAGAGCAGTGGATGTGGTATACATGGATTTAAGTAAGGCATTTGATAAGGTTCCCATGGTAGGCTCATGCAGAAGGTAAGGAGGCATGGGAAAGGGGGAAATCTGGCAGATTGGATTCAGAATTGGCTGATCCTTAGAAGACAAAGGGTGGTAGTGGACGGAAAATATTCAACATGGTGATCAGCTACAAGTGGTGTACCATAAGGAGCTGTTCTGGGTCCTCTTCTATTCAATTCAAGATCCCATTCAAGAGTGAACTATGTGGTAAATGGAAAAGACCTGGGGAAAATTGATGCACAGAGAGATTTGGGTGTTCAGGTCCATTGTACACTGAAGGTGGCAACGCAGGTCGATAGAGTAGTCAAGAAGGCATACGGCATGCTTTCATTCATCGGACGGGGTATTGAGTACAAGGGTTGGCAGGTCATGTTACAGTTGTATAGGACTTTGGTTCGACCACATTTGGAATACTGCGTACAGTTCTGGTCGCCACATTACCAAAAGGATGTGGATGCTTTGGAGAGGGTGCAGAGGAGGTTCACCAGGATGTTGCCTGGTATGGAGGGTGCTAGCTATGAAGAGACGTTGAGTAGATTAGGATTATTTACATTAGAAAGACGGAGGTTGAGGGGGGGACCTGATTGAGGTCTACAAAATCATGAGAGGTATAGACAGGGTGGATAGCAAGAAGCTTTTTCCCAGAGTGGGGGACTCAGTTACTAGGGGTCACGATTTCAAGGTGAGAGGGGAAAAGTTTAAGGGAGATACGCATGGAAAGTACTTTATGCAGAGCGTGGTGGGTGCCTGGAACGCCTCGCCAGCGGAGGTGGTAGAGGCGGGCACGATAGCATCATTTAAGATGTGTCTAGACAGATACATGAAAGGGCAGGGAGCAGAGGGATATAGATCCTTGGAAAATAGGCGACAGGTTTAGATAAAGGATCTGGATTGGCGCAGGCTTGGAGGGCCGAAGGGCCTGTTCCTGTGCTGTAATTGTCTTTGTTCTTTGTATTTGTGATTTTTGTAAATGATTTGGATGAAGGAGTGGAAGGGTGGATGAGTAAGTTCGCGGACGATACGAAGGTGGGTCGAGTTGTGGATAGTGCGGAGGGCTGTTCTAGGTTACAAAGGGACATTGATAGGACGCAGAGCTGAGCTGTGAAGAGGCAGGTGGAGTTTAACCCTGAAAAGTGTGAGGTGATTCATTTTGGTAGGACAAACTTGAAAGCAGAATACAGGGTTAACAGAAAGATTCTTGGCAGTGTGGAGGAGCAGGGGGATCTTGGGGTTCATGTCCACAGTTCCCTGAAAGCTGCCACCCAGGTGGATAGAGTTGTTAAGAAGGCGTATGGTGTGTTAGCTTTCATTAATAGAGGGATTGAGTTTAAGAGCCGTGAAGTTATGCTCCAGCTATACAAAACCCTGGTTTGGTCACATCTGGAGTATTGTGTCCCGTTCTGGCTGTCTCGTTACAGGAAAGATGTGGAAGCGTTGGAAAAGGTGCAGAGGAGCTTTACCAGGATGTTGCCTGGAATGGAGGGAAGGTCTTACGAGGAAGGGTGGAGAGAGCTAGGACTTTTCTCTTTAGAATGACGAAGGATGAGAGGTGAGTTGATAGAGGTGTACAAATGATCAGAGGTATAGATAGAGTGGACAGCCAGAGACTTCTTCCTAGGGTGGAGGTAGCTATTATGAGGAGGCACAGTTTTAAAGTGAGTGGAGTTAGACATAAGGGAGATGTCAGAGGTAGGTTCTTTACTCAGAGAGTGGTTGGGGCGTGGAATGCATTGCCAGAGAGGGTAGTGGAGTCGGCCTCATTAGGGGCATTTAAGCGGCTATTAGATAGGCATATGGATGATAGTATAAGGTAGGGGTGGAGGTTAGATAGACCTTAGGATTAGGGTAAAAGTTCGGCACAACATCATGGGCTGAAGGGCCTGTACTATGCTGTACTGTTCTATGTTCTATGTTCTAATTAAATGTAAGACATGAGATTTTTAAAAAATTAATCCATGGAATGTTGGTGCTGCTGGTTGGAACAGCATTTATTGCCCATCCCTAAATTCCCTTTGAACTGAGTGGCTTCCTAGACAAGTTCAAAGTTTACCACATGGAGTCGCAAGTAGGCCAGACTGGGTAAGGGCAGTAGAATTCCTTTTCTAAAAACATTATTGAACCAGATGGGCTTTTGCAACCATCAATAATGGGTCATAATTGACCAACTTTTAATTCCAGATTTTTATTGAATTCATCTGCCATGGTAGGATTTGAACATTTATCACAGAACATGAGCCTGCGGTTCTGGTTTACAACAAACTCAAAGCCACCAACAACTCAGACTGAAGTTCTCTGAGTTGGGACCAGACATCAGCTCATTGGTGTGTCATTAAAAGCAGCACCATTCTTCCCATTAATTCTGATCAGGTTCTCATGATGACAAGTGAAAGCAGGTGAGGTTGGAGTGGTGGGTGGTCTGCTGGGTCTTTGTGGTTCGGGGATGAAAAGGTCCCGGTGTTGCAGCCCTGGTGGATTAACCCTGGGGCTTCCAGGCAGAGATCTGTTACCTACTGGTTGCAAATTGGCAGAATACCCCAGCTCCAGAGATCACCAATGTCAGCCTGCAGCCAGTTCAAAGCTGAAACATTCAATGTAATGATGAATATTCAATACTGCAGTGTCTTTGCCAGCCATTTGAATATGCAAATCAAAGATCATGGTTGATAATAGGAACCCAAAAGATATTGAAGTTCATCTAGAGTATGTTTGCTAAAACAAATTCAGCAAAAGCCACAATATTATTCATATCCTACTATCATGTATCTTTCTCCTGCTCCTTTGTATCTTCCATATAATCCTTTTCCTGTCCTTCCACCATCTCTCCTTCGCTTCTTTCTCTCTTTGTGAATTGTCCTCCTTCCTCTCTTTGCAGTTACCCCACAGCGATTGATTTACTGATTGTTTAGAAGACTGAATGTTCTGACCACATGAGTCACTGTGACTATTTCCATCTTATCAGTTGCAGTATTAGATAAGCTCCCAAACAGCAGAAGACCAAAGATGGAGAGTGAACACTTTCACCTCTTGTATGAACATGCACTGTGGTATTCACACATAAAAGCACGTACTTATCAACTCAATCAGTGAATCTCGTAAATGATCTGTAACTGCATTAATTCAATGTGGCGTTTCTTCTAAGATTCTGAAACTTTCTTGCAAAGGATTTTCATAGACATTATACAACTGAAATTCATTCAAAATACAGATATAATTACATTACGTTCAGACAGTTCAGCTGTGAAAGAAGGGCTGGAATTTACAAATCGAATAAAATTTCTGGTTTTGCCTTTCTGTTGTAGCAGTAAGGCTAGTTCATCATTTACCCCTCCCACATATAGACAAAGTTCCAAGAAAAACTGATATACAAAACCAAGCGCATATTTGACAAATTCTACTGATTACTGTATTTCCAAAAGATTTTTTTTCATTCCTTTCCCTTTTAGCTGCCTTTGTAAATTTTAATGTTGTGAATGTAACCTACACCACTCCAAATGGGAAAGGCAGTTCCTACTTTGTTATGTCAGTTTTTTGTCCCCCATTGAGAGTAACTCATCTGAAAGCAGTGAAGGGACAGAAATTGTTGGCTTGCAAGTTTCCATGGGCTCACATTTTTGTTGCTACACTGCATGTAGGTCAGAACATTTCAAATGATTGCAAAAATGTAAGGCTTGCATTTATTTTGTGCTCTTCACAGCCCCAGGACATCCAGAAGCACAGGACAGCAAGCAAAAGGAACATTTGCATAAACATATTTTGAGAAAACCTTTCCAAGTTCAGTACCGTACCTTCGTTCCAAGCTGGTCAGTCATGCATTTCACTTTTTGTATATAATGACAGAATCGTTCATTCAGCTCTTGTAGCTGAGCTTTCTCTGACTTCTGGCCAATAGACCCACAATCTGCCATCTTGTTGGCTGCAGAAAACAAGAATTGCAATTTACTTAAAGGCAAATCTAATAACTAGAGTAGTTCCACATACTTTGGGTTCACCATATAAACCCCATATGAACACACCCATACCCAAACTTACAAACGTCTGACTTACAAACGCTCATACTTACAATCAAGATCCCATATCACTATTAACTTTTAAGGATCCACCATTCATTCATACTCACAGACATTTTATGTTTACTGTATTGCATTCCAACCTGTGTACAAATGTACTCAGGATTGGAACCTGTTTGTTACCTGGGTACTGCCTGTACTGTGTTTTAACCAGCCTTTAAGATGACACCAATTACCTCAATTGGATCAATGGGCTGAAGAGTGGCAGATGGAGTTTAATTTGGATAAATGCGAGGTATTGCATTTTGGTAAAACAAACAAAGACAAGACTTGCTCTATTAAAAGTAGGGCTCTGGGTAGTGTTGTGGAACAGAAAGACCTAGGGGTTCATAATTCTTTGAAGTTTGTATCACAAACAGACAGGGTGGTTAAGAAGGCGTTTAGCATGTTTGCCTTCATTGCTCAGACCTTTGAGTATAGGAGTTAGGACATTATGCTGAGGCCTCTTCTGGAGTACTGTGTCCAGTTCTGGTCTCTCTATTGTAGAAAGGATATTACTAAATTGGAGAGGGTTCACAAGAGATTTACCAGGATGTTGTTGGGAATGAAGGGTTTTAATTATAAACAGAGGCTGGACAGGCTGGGACTTTTTTCACTGGAGCAGAGGAGGTTGAGAGGTGACCTTATTGAGGTTTATAAAATCATGAGGGGCACAGATGAAGTGACTGGCAGGTGTCTTTTCCCAAGGCTGGGGGATTTCATAACTAGGTGCATATTTTTAGGTTAAGATGAGAAAGATTCATAAAAGGTATGGGGGCAATTTTTTTTTACACAGAGAGTGGTTCATGTGTGAAATGAGCTTCCTGAGGAAGAGGTGGATGCAGGTACAGTTACAATGTTTAAAAGACATTTAGATAGGTACATGAATAAGAAAAGTTTGGAGGGATATGGGCCAAATGCAGGCAGGTGGGACCAGTTTAGTTAGGATTATGGTTGGCATGGGCTGGTTGGACTGTAGGATCTGTTTCCATGCTGTATGACTCTATAAGTCCTGATCAGAGCAGAGGACCCCATCCCTGACACTGGGCAGGCAACATAGCCATCTGGACTCACGCTGTTCGCTGCTGAAAACAATGTTGAGTCCCTTCATTCTACTGTCCCCTATACCACTGCATTTCTCCTTGCTCATGCCCCCAACCCCCAACTCTTGAATGGCCTTCGGACCAAAGCATCATGGTTAGATAGTTCCTCTACTCTGTAGCCTACACTCACATCCAGATAAGTTGAAAGATCCTCAAGACAGTCCTAGCAAGACAAAGGTTTTGAGCCAGGTAGCCATTCATAATGCTGCAGTTGCATACCAGCTGTACTTGAATGGATTGAAATCCTATCCTTTGCAAGATTCTTGTTTTCCAAAAATATACTGTATTTGTAAAATTTGTAATAGTACATTCCAAAACATTTCGACTTGAAGATTACAGAAAAGGCAATAAAATCCAACTTGTCTCCAGCATGTTTTGTTCTTAAGTGCCTCAATATAACTGTCATACTCTTGATATTTAGAAAACAAATTCCATAAGGAATAAAGCCCAAGGGCAAAACATTTAAATTTGAAAATTACAGAGACTGCAACAGATTTCAACTTTCCTCGATGGTAACATTCCACTCTGAGATGCCCACAACATCATTTCATTGCTGTTGGCATTCACAGTAAGTATTCCTGGTCAGATATCCAAATTGAAGGGTTCTACAGAGTTTTTAGCTCCTTGAATGAATCCCACTTACACCACACAGAATCTTGGAGAAGTCAAAGAATTTTCTTGCATTGGCTGAGGTAAGCTACAAGCAGTGAGGAAACTTTTTTCCAGGCACTATCTCTCCAATACATAAGCCTTCATGCTTCTAGATTGTAGCCTCTGATATCTTTTTCATACAAAGCCTGCAGACTGAATTTAAAAAGCACCATGAAAGCTAACATTTCAAGATCTGAAGACTTTGTAAATCTGGACTTACATTATCCTCTATTTAACTCAGGAGCTGAGATGACAGGTTTCCATTGTCTCTTGATGATCAAGCAATTGCCAGGCAATGATAATCTCAAACAAGAGACAGAATCTAAGCATCACCATACCCCCATTCCAGCCCTCCCCCCCAATATTCAATGATGTTGCCATCACTGAATCCTCCACTATCATCATCATGGGGGTCATCATTGACCAGAAATTGAACTGGACTAGCCAACTGAAGTACAGTTGCAACAAGAGCAAGCCAGAGGTGGGAATCCTGCAGTGAATAACTCACCACATGACTCTCTAAATTCTGTCCACCATCTACAAGGCACAAGTCAAGAGCATGATGGGACACTCCCTTCTTGCTTCAATGACTGTACAGCCCCAACAACACTCAAGAAGCTTGACACCATCCAGGATGAAGCAGCCTGCTTGATTGGCATCACATCCACAAGCATCCACTCCCTCCACCGCCGATGCTCAGAAAAAGTAGAGCCACTTAGCATCCTGACTTGGAAATTTAATCACCGTTCCTTCAGTGTCATTGGGTCAAAATCCTGGAACTAGTAACTCTGTGGGTCTGCCTACACCAAATGGACTGCAGCGGTTCAAGGAAGCAGGTCACCACTGTCTTCTCAAGGGCAACTAGGGATGGGCAATAAATGTTCGGCCAGCCTGCGACACCCACATCTCATGAATTAGTGAATAAAAAAGTTGAAATTGTGACTACATATGTACCATAATATGTAGGAGTGAAATGATGATAAACTAAACAGAACAGCCAACATTATATCAGCCTTGGTTCTATTGGTAATACGCTCAACACTAGATCAAGAGGTTGTTCGCACATGCCTGTATAAAACATCTGAGCATTTAACCCAGGTTGGCTCTCAAAGCAGGACTAAGGAAATGTTGCATAGTTAGAGGGGTGGTGTTTTTCATGAGGTGTGAAACCAAAGTTCAACTGCTTGCTTAGGCGAACATAGAAAGACCCCATGACAACAAGGTGCAGGGCTGGATGAACACAGCAGGCCAAGCAGCATC
>NC_063353.1:4931373-4954349 GCF_021869965.1 Rhincodon typus | reverse complement strand
GATGCTGCTTGGCCTGCTGTGTTCATCCAGCCCTGCACCTTGTTGTCTCGGATTCTCCAGCATCTGCAGTTCCTACTATCTCTGATAGAAAGACCCCATGATGTTTTTCGAAAAGAGTCAGGTTCTCCTTGTGGTGTTTATCTGTTCTTGAATGTTAACTAAATCAGATTACATTCAGAAAGAAATAAGAGAGAGATTAGTTTATATAGAGCTTTTTATGACCTTTGAATGCTCCAATTGGTTTCATAGCCAATGACACACATGTTCGAAATGCAGTTACTATTGTGATGTTGGGAAACATGACGTGATTTTCTATACAGTAAGGTTTACTGACAAAGAGAAATTCCTTTTTTATTCGTTTCTGGGCATTGTTTGCTGAGCCAGCATTTAATGCCTGTCCCTAGCTGCCCTTGAGAAGGTGGGGGTGAGCTGCCTTCTTGCAGACCACTTGCTGTGGGTTGACCCACAATCCCCTTAGGGATGGAATTCCAGGATTTTGACCCAGTGACAGTGAAGGAACAGCGATATATTTCCAAGTCAGAATGGTGAGTGACTTGGAGAGGAACTTGCAGGTGGTGGTGTTCCCACGTACCTGCTGCCCTTGTCCTTCTAGATGGAAGTTGTCATGGGTTTGGAAGGTGCTGTCTGAGGATCTTTGGTGAATTTCTGCAGTGCACCTTGTAAATGGTACACACTGCTGCTACTGAGCGTCAGTGGTGGAGGGAGTGGATGCCTGTGGATGTGGTGCCAATCAAGCAGGGGCTGCTTTGTCCTGGATGGTGTCAAGCTTCTTGAGTGTTGTTGGGACTGCAATCATCTAGGCAAGTGGGGATTATTCCATCACACTCCTGACTTGTGCCTTGTAGATGGTGGACAGGCTTTGAGGAGTTAGGAGGTGAGTTACTCGCTGCAGTATTCCTAGCTTCTGACCTACTCTTGTAGCCACTGTCTTTATGTGGTAAGTCCAGTTGAGTTACTGGTCAATAATAACTCCCGGAATGTTGATAGTGGAGGATTCAGTAATGGTAACACCGTTGAATATCAGATTAATATTAGATTAATCAGATTAATCAGATTAATATTAGATTGTCTCTTATTGGTGATGGTCATAGCCTGGCATTTGTGTGGCACGAATATTATTTGCTACTTGTCAGCCCAAACCTGGATATTGTCCAGATCTTGTTGCATTTGAAGTACGAAGATGAGGTAATGGTTTTGGTTGTTGGTTGAAAGTAAATGTTGGTCAGGTCACTCAGAGAATCTTTTCAAAATAGGGCTGTGTGATCAGTATGTACATTTGCGATGGATGTTGGTTGAATATCTCATTAATAAGGAAGCCTCTCCAACAGTGGAGCATTCCCTCAGTACTGCAGTAGGTCAGTCAGCTCTGTGGTAATGATAACGTTTTCTGCACAAGTTACAAATGTTGTACTTTTCAGCAAATATGTCCAAACATGTACTAACTAATACGCTACACATTTCTCTTAAACTAGAGTGTCGAACTGCCTCAGCATCTAATTGTGCTTTGTGCATTCGACCACCCGTCCTCTCCATGCTGTTGTTCAGCAGGAGAGACAGTGAAGTGAAGAGCCACTTTGTACTTTTCTTACACAATTCACAGTAGTCAGTGCTATAGCAATACTGCTGGAGGAGTCAGGGATCTGGTTTAATCTTTCCACAGCCAATTGTGTGGGGGGAGAGTGAGGAACTAAGTAAAAGCAAGTCACTGAAAAGAAAGAAAACACAAAGTCTGCACAAAATATTAAAAATCAGCTGGCGTAACTTCTAATGTAATTTACTAAACATTATGGTAGTTATGCAACAATTGAAAACACTCCCTGCACTGCCTACTTTCGTTGTTCTCCAGAGCCCAACATCACTGTCTGTGAATCCAGCAACTAGCCTGTCCATGTGCAGAAACAAGCCAGGACGAGGAACAGCACAGGTGTAAGGCAAGACAATATATCCCAGTGTTGGTGGAATGCCTCGCTCTGCACAGACCGCGGAGGTAAGCATTTCTGACCCGCCACAATTGGCACACTCCAACCAAAGAGCTACTCAACCAATCTATGACTCTATGACTCAGTCACCCATGTCCCAGTTCAATTACAAATTACAAATCCAAAGATACACTGTGCTATTTACAACTTCTAGTAATGCCACTATTAAGATTTGTAGAGATAGCAGCATAGGAACAGGAGGAGGCCATTCAGCCCACCTTTGGTCTGTTCTCAGTGCAAATACACAATGAATGCATTTTAACTCTATTTCCCTCTTATGTCTCTTGATAGCCTGACTAAACAAAATCTATCAATCTTAATCTGAAAAGTTCCAATTGTGTCCAGTTGTTTGGGAGAAAGTTCCACTTTTCCACCGCCCTGTGTGCGTACTGGTTTCCCCTCCTCACATTTAAAGTTTGTGCCTTTTAGTTCCTGGTTTTCACCAACTGAGAACACAGTTTGTTTTTTTTTCAAATCCCTTTGTCATTTTAGAAACCCAGTACAGCGCACCCTCAATCTTCAGCATTCAAGGGAACTGGAGCCAAATTGATGTAATCTGTCCTCATTAGATCTCAAACCTCTGTTATCAGTCCGACACAAAACTAATACTCACCAAGTTACACCTTCTCAGGATTGGGCAGTCTTTAATTTGGGAGTAGTCACTTTAACTAGGCTCCCAGCCTCTCCAGCACAACCATAATATGCCTCACCGCTGTCCCTTACCTCCCTCCCCTGTCTGCCCCCTCTCTCTCCGGGGCCACTCGGGCCGGGCCACCGCCGTGTGTTGACCGTTTCCATAGAGAGGGAGAAGCGGTCTCTACGCCCGCTTCCTGGTACACGGGAGGAGAGCAAGTGTGTGCTGGCTCCGGGACACTTTCATCAGGCTAACAGCTTTAGTCCACAGCCTGGTACTGCCAGGATAACAAGCCAGCTTCCTGTATCTCTCTGTCTGTCTGCCTACCTGAGTATCTATCCAGCCGTGTGTTTATCTATTCACCTGACCATGTCGTGTCCTGTCTGCCTAAATACCTGCCCATCTACCTGTCTGAATATCTATCCATCCTTCTGCCTAAACGTGTCTGTCAATTATTGTCCACGTCTATATAGCTGCTCTTCTTTTGACTTGTCGGTTTACCTGCACATCTGTCAATCATTCTATCTATCTACCTATCCATCTATCCACGTCTGTTTGTCTGTCTGTCTTTCTGTCTATCTCTCTATGTCTGTCTCTCTATCTGATGTCTATCTCTGTATATTTATCTGTCTGACTCTATCGATCTATCTGTCTACCTATCCATCTGTCTATGTCTGTCAATCTATGTAACTGTCTACCTATCTATCTAATCATTTATCTACCTGTCTATCAATCTACCTTTTTGTCTGTCTATCCACCTGTCCATCCATCAGTCTATCAATGTTACTATGTATCAATTTTTCATAAAGGGCCCTATTTTACTAATGAACATCTATTTTATGTATACATATCATGTAGAAATGTAATTATCTTTATCCATGCAAGTATTCTAAAGCAAAGTTTGTTACTGACAATTGGATTGAGACTTTGGAAAGGGTACAGAGGATGAACATCAAACTATTCCCCGGGTTACCCAGATAGCATTAAAGAACTGGCTCACTCTCCTTTACAAGGAGCAGAGAGTTCATAGGGATTGTGGTTCATAAGAGGATTTGATTATATATGTGTAGACCTTAAGTTTTGACTGAATTGGTTTGAGAGGAGTACGTATCATTTTTATAAGTTAGAAGCAGAGGAACCACTTCAAGAACATCCTTAAAATTTCACTGAAAAATCATGCAATATTCCCACAGGCCCATGGGCACTTAGTCCAGGAGCTCTTAAACTGGAGTAGAAGTATCTGTAAAGGTGTTGGTCATATTAAGCACTTTCAAAATGCCCAGATGGAGGACAAATACAAATAGCAGAGGGAGGCTGAGCATCCCACCCAGAGAGGTCTGCAAACACCACTTGTCCCATCTGTGGCAGGCATGTAGATCCAGCATTAGATTGTTTCTTCATTTCAAGACCTATAATTTCAGAGCGAACGAAAGTAATCTTCAACACTGAGAGACTTCCTAAGGGGATAAGTTATACAAGGATAGGACTAAGTTGTATTTCAGGCAGTATTTCTATTTACAAGGAATAATGGAAGCTGTGGAACAGAGTGTCAGCTCAAGTATGAACGTTGACTTCAATATACAGCCATACCTGTTCGTTACCGAAAATCCCACACTGTGTTCTGGCTTGGAGGTGACTCTTTGGGAGTGCAATCTCTTTGTTATTTGGGGCACAGAATACAATAATAAAAAGATTATGATGAAATTGTACGAAGCATTAGTTCAGCCTCAGCTGGAGAATGGTGTCCAGGTGTGGGTACCACACTTTCAGAAAGATGTGAAGGCCTTAGAGACAGTGATTAAAAAGATTCATGAGAATGGTTCCAGAGATGAGGAACTTCAATTAGATATAGATTGAATAAGTGGGACAATTTTCCTCTTGGAGAAGAGAAGGTGGAGAGGGAGGTTGAGCTAAAACTCCACAAGACACTAGTTCAGATCTCAGCTGAAATAATAGCAACAGTTTTGGGTGCCTTATCTAAAGAAAAATATACTGGCATTGGATGCACTCCAGAGAATGTTCACTAGGCTGATACCACAGAGTCATAGAGATGTACAGCACGGAAACAGACTCTTTGGTCCAATTCATCCATGCCAACCAGATATCCTAAATTAACCTAGTCCCATTTGCCAGCATTTGGCACATATCCTTCTAAGCCCTTCCTATTTATATACCCATCCAGATGCCTTTTAAATGTTGTAATTGTACCAGCCTCCACCATTTCCTCTGGCAGCTCATTCCATACATGCACCACCCTCTGTGTGAAAAAGTTGCCCCTTGGATCCTTTATAAATCTTTCCCCTCTCACCTTAAACCTATGCCCTCTAGTTTTGAACTCCCCTACCCTGGGGAAAAGACCTTGGCTATTCACCCCATCCATGCCCTTCCTGATTTGTATGAGGGACTGTTTTATGAGGAGAGGTTGAGTAGGTTGGGCCTACACTTGCTAGAATATAGAAGAATGTGAAGTAACCTTATTGAAACATACAAGATTCTTAGAGGACTTGTCAGGCTGACAAGTGGGAGAGGATGTAATCTCAGAATAAGGGGTCGCACATTTTAGACAGATGAGGGGGAATTTCTTCTCTCAGAGGATTGTGAATCTGTGGAATTCTTTACCGCAGAGGGCTGTTGAGGCTGGGTCATTCAGTATGTTCAAGGCTGAGACAGACAGATTTTTAATCAGAAAGGGAATCAATGGTCAGGGGGGAGCGACAGGAAATTGGAAATGAGAGTGATCAGATCAACCATGATCTCATTAAATGACAGAGCAGACTCAATGAGTTGAATAGCTTACTTCTGTTCCTATGTCCATGGTCCTGGGTGATTGAAGAGCTCAAAATGATGAGGACTCCAGACAGATTAGATAGGGGAAAATTATTCCCCTTGGTGGAATAAACGAGAACCAGTGAACTCAAATTTAGGATAAGTGACAAAAGAAGCAATGATACGTAACCATGAGGAGCAACCATTTCACACACCATGTGATTGGGATCTGGAGTACACTTGCTGAGAATCCGGTGGAGGCAGGTTCAATCGAAACAGTTAAGGGAAAGTTGTGTTATCACCTGAAAGTGAAAATAGTGCAGGGTTACAGGGAGAAGGGGAGGGAGCGGCTGTAGGTAAAGCGTTTATTCAGAAAGTTGATACAGACATGACAGGCCAGCTGGTATCCTTCTGTGCTGTAACAATGCTGTGGATCTCAGTGTGTTGGTCCCATTGTGAGTAAATTCTACACCACACTAATTACACAGAATCAGAAGAGGCTGCTATATTTCACCAAAAGTACACGAAAAATAGTATTTCATTACCTACCCGTGCTTAAACTGACGCGTGGTATTGTATCAATCAAAATATAAATGGGAGCACAAGTCTAGAAAAGACTTTGTAGATTGCTCAGGGTGTAACCTGTTGCAGGGGTGGCAGCTTGCTAGAAACCATAGGTCAAATGACTTCCTGCTGATCCAAGCCTAAAATGAGAAATTGGAATATTAGGTGCTGTTGAGGTACCGGAAGACTGAAGACTATGAACAAACTTCAGGAAAGCAGCCAAATAAAAACATCAACCATTTATTTACACAGGATTTATTCTTGAGCCAGCCCTCATTCCCTTCCCATCACACCTTTTCATGTAAGAACAGGCAATGAAACAGTTGCCTTTTTTACCATCGCCCTCCTCCTTGCTCAAGGCCCTGCACACACCTTTTTGGTAAAGCAAAGATTTACTTAGAGATAGTAGGAACTGCAGATGCTGGAGAATCCGAGACAACAAGGTGCAGGGCTGGATGAACACAGCAGGCCAAGCAGCATCATAGGAGCAGAGAGGCTGATGTTTCGGGCCTAGACCCTTCATCAGAAAAGGGGGAGGGGAAGGGGGATTTTGAAATAAATAGGGAGAGAGTGGGAGGCGGATAGAAGAGGGATAGAGGAGAGGATAGGTGGAGAGGAAACAAACAGGTCGAAGAGGCGGGGATGGAGCCAGTAAAGGTGAGTGTAGGTAGGGAGTTAGGAAGGGGATAGGTCAGTCCAGGGAGGACGGACAGGTCAAGGGGGCGGGGTGAGGTTGGTCGGTAGGAGATGGAGGTGCGGCTTGAGATGGGAGGAGGGGATAGGTGGGAGGAAGAACAGGTTAGGGAGGCAGGGACGAGCTGGACTGGTTTTGGGATGCGGTAGGGGGAGGGGAGATTTTGAAACTTGTGAAATCCACATTGATACCATTGGGCTGCAGGGTTCCCAAGCGGAATATGAGTTGCTGTTCCTGCAACCTTCGGGTGGCATCGTTGTGGCACTGCAGGAGGCCCAGGATGGACATGTCGTCTGAGGAATGGGAGGGGGAGTTGAAATGGTTCGCGACTGGGAGGTGCAGTTGTTTGTTGCGAACCGAGCGTAGGTGTTCTGCAAAGCGGTCCCCGAGTCTCCGCTTGGTTTCCCCGATGTAGAGGAAGCCACACCGGGTACAGCGGATGCAGTATACCACATTGGCAGATGTGCAGGTGAACATCTGCTTGATGTGGAAAGTCTTCTTGGGGCCTGGGATGGGGGTGAGGGAGGAGGTATGGGGGCAGGTGTAGCACTTCCTGCGGTTGCAGGGAAAAGTGCCGGGTGTGGTGGAGCTGGAGGGGAGTGTGGAGCGGACAAGGGAGTCACGGAGAGAGTTGTCCCTCCGGAAAGCAGATAAGGGTGGGGAGGGAAAGATGTCTTTGGTGGTGGGGTCGGATTGCAGATGGCGGAAGTGTCGGAGGATGATGCGTTGGATCCGGAGGTTGGTGGGGTGGTACGTGAGGACGAGGGGGATTCTTTTTTGGTTCTTATTGCGTGGACGGGGTGTGAGGGATGAGGTGCGGGAGATGTGGGAGACACGGTTGAGGGCGTTCTCGACCACCGAGGAGGGGAAAAACGAGGACAACTGAGATGTACGGGAGTGGAATGCCTCATCCTGGGAGCAGATGCGGCGGAGGCGAAGGAATTGGGAATAGGGGATAGCATTTTTGCAGGAAGGTGGGTGGGAGGAGGAGTATTCTAGGTAGCTGTGGGAGTCGGTGGGCTTGAAATGAATATTGGTTTCTAGGTGGTTGCCCGATATGGAGACAGAGAGGTCCAGGAAGGGGAGAGAGGTGTTAGAGATGGTCCAGGTAAACTTAAGGTTGGGGTGGAAGGTGTTAGTGAAGTGTATGAACTGTTCGAGCTCCTCGTGGGAGCACGAGGCGGCGCCGATACAGTCATCAATGTAACGGAGGAAGAGGTGGACTTATATTCTTTCAATCTCCCTCACCATATTCATTGCTCTCACCACAGTCTCCCCTACTCTGGTGGAACCAAACGTGTGCTGGATGATCGCTATGCAGAATACCCCTGTTCAGTTAGCAAGCATGAACCTCCAGTTGCGAACCATTTCAACTCCCCCTCTCAATCCTTGGACGACATGTCCATCCTGGGCCTCCTGCAGTGCCACAACGATGCCACCCGAAGGTTGCAGGAACAGCATCTCATATTTCGCTTGGGAACCCTGCAGCCCAATGGTATCAATGTGGACTTCACAAGCTTCAAAATCTCCCCTCCCCCGACCACATCCCAAAACCAGTCCAGCTCCTACCCGCCTCCCTAACCTGTCCTTCCTCCCACCTATCCCCTCCTCTCACCTCAAGCCCCATCCCCATCTCCTACCTACTAACCTCATCCCGCCCCCCTTGACCTGTCCGTCCTCCTTGGACTGACCTATCCCCTCCCTAACTCCGCACCTACACTCACCTTTACTGGCTCCAACCCCACCTCTTTGACCTGTCTGTCTCCTCTCCATCTATCTTCTCCTTTATCCATCTTCTATCCGCCTCCCCCTCTCTCCCTATTTATTTCAGAAGCCCCTTCCCCTCCCCCATTTCTGAAGAAGGGTCTAGACCCGAAACGTCAGCTTTCCTGCTCCTCTGATGCTGCTTGGCCTGCTGTTATCATCCAGCTCTACACCTTGTTATCTCTGGACCTCCAGTTGCTTGTGTTATGAAAGGTGTCTGAATTATGTATACATTAATGCTATTTGTAAGGTTTGAACTTTAAAATAATGCCATGCAGTTGACTACTTTTCTGAAGGGTTTAAGAATAACTGGGTCAGAATATCCTTCTGGAACAGTGAACAAAGCCAGTATCAGAGAGCTAGACTGTAAATGGAAAATTGTTTTTACTGTAGTTTATAACAGTTGGGCTAAGCATACCCTTTAAACATGGCTTTTTTTTAATTCAAGATAATTTTAACATAGAAGATCCAGAGATTGAAAACTTTTAGGGCAGTCCCAAGGATACCTTGCTGAGTTCAGAAACAAGGATCTCCCTGAGAAGGATGTTTGGATAGTTCAGGGAGGGCAAAGTTATTAACATCCTGGGGGTTACCATTGACCAAAAACTGAACTGGATTCACCACATCAACACAGGGTCTACAAGAGCAGGTTAGAAACGAGGAATCCTGCAGCGAGTAACTCACCTCCTGACTCCCCAAAACACATTCACCATTTACAAGGCACAAGTCAGGAGCGTGATGGAATACTCCCCACTTGTCTGGATGGGTGCAGCTCCAACAACACTCAAGAAGCTTGGCACCATCCAGGACAAAGCAGCCCGTTTGATTGGCACCACAACCACAAGTATCCACTTTCTCCACCACCGACACTCAGTAACATCAATCTCCTTGCCTCAGCTCTGGCTCCTTTTACACACGCCCCCATTTCCCCCTTGTTCTTATTGGACGGACCCCGGACTCACTGTGACCCGCCCCCTTGAGTGACATAAGAGTGGTGCACATAGCCCTGACTTACGCCGGTACATCTCCCTGACTGTGTTACCCGAAGGGCTGGCCTTTCCCCACTCCCTGGACTGCAGAGGCATATAGTCCCAAGACCGGTCCCAACTGAACCTCTGAGTATGGCCAAAACCCTGGACTGATCTCCAAGGCTGCCCTTGGCTTACTGTGCTGGGATCCTTGACTTACTGTGCTGGGGTCCTTGACTTACTGTGCTGAGATCCTTGACTTATTGTGCTGGGATCCTTGACTTACAGTGCTGGGATCCTTGACTTCAAAAAAGTGGATAAAAAGGATGACGGTAAAGAGGATGAGGCAGACTTATTTTGCCTACCTTCTTTAAAGAAATGCAACAAATTGGTCCTGAGTTGAAAGAGTTACACCAAACAGTCTAATCAGAAATTGAATCAGAACTGATATCTGCGCATTATTGCTTGAAAGACATAGTACACTAACAAGAAAGTGGAAACTGCCTCAAATACCAGCTGCAACAAAAACAAAGTTGCTGGAAAAGCTCAGCAGGTCCGGCAGCATCTGTGGAGGAGAAAACAGAATTAACTTTTTGGGTCCAGTGACCCTTCCTGAATGGGCAGCGGTCCATCAGGTCTTAATTCTATTCACATATCATAACAAAATTTCACACAAGCGGCTCACAAAATTCCAGTGGCAGGTCAGTTAGTTTTTGGAAAACACAAACTAAGCTATAACTTTTTTTATTTTCCAGGATTATGTAAAGATGTGGTCAACCTTTGCCAGACCTGCTATACATTTCAGGGAGTGAGCAAACCCCAGCCATAAGTTAAGTCTCATCTTTCATTCTAACATCAGTTTTTGAAGAACTGTTTGGCAGGGTCTTAAATAGATTGTGTTGGACCCCTCCCTCAGGAATGGAAATCAGTATATGAGACCCATCGAGTCTGCTCCGCCATTCAATCATGGCTGATAAGTTCCTTAACCCCATTCTCCCGCTTTCTCCCTGTAACCCTTGATCCCCTTGATAATCAAGAACCTATCATCTCAGTCTTAAATGTACTCAATGACCTGGCCTCCACAGCCTTCTGTGGCAGTGAATTCGATAGATTCACCACTCTCTGGCTGAAGAAGTTTCTCCTTACCTCCGTTCTAAAAGGTCTTCCTTTTATCAGTTTTGAGGAAGGGTCACTGGACCCGAAACATTAACTCTGTTTTCTCCTTCACAGATGCTGCCAGACCTGCTGAGCTTTTACTGCAACTTTGTTTTTTTTCTTCCCTTTACTGTAAGGCTGTGCCCTCGGGTCCTAGTGTCTCCTACAAATGAAAACATCTTCCCAACATCCACTCTGTCCAAGCCATTCAGTATTCTGTAAGTTTCAGTTAGATCCTCCCCCCCTCATCCTTCCTAACTCCAATGAGTATAGTCCCAGAGTCCTCAAACGTTCCTCATATGTTAAGCTTTTCATTCTTGGGACCATTCTTGTGAACCTCCTCTGAACCTGCTCCAGGGCCAGTACATCCTTCCTGAGACATGGGGCCCAAAATTGCTCACAATACTCCAAATGTGGCCTGACCAGAGCCTTATAAAGCCTCAGTAGTACATCCCTGCTTTTATATTCAAGTCCTCTCAAAATAAATGCCAACATTGCATTTGCCTTCCTGACTACTGACTCAACCTGCAAGTTTAGCTTGAGAGAATCCTGGACTAGAACTCCCAAGTCTCTTTTCACTTCAGACTTCTGAATTTTCGCCCCATTTAGAAAATAGTCCATGCTTTTATTCTTCTTACCAAAGTGTATGACCTCACACTTTCTCATGTTGTACTCCATCTGCCATTTCTTTGCCCACTCTCCTAACCTGTCCAAATCCTTCTGCAGCCTCCCCACCTCAATACTACCTGCCCCTCCACCTATCTTTGTATCGTCTGCAAAATTAGCCATAATGCCCACAGTTCTTTCATCTAAATTATTAATGTATAAAGTGAAAAGTTGTGGTCCCAACACTGACCCTTGCGGAACATCACTTGTCACCAGCTGAAATCCTGAGAAAGACCCCTTTATCCCCACTCTCTGCTTTCTGCCAGACAGCCAATCTTCTATTCATGCTAGCACCTTACCTCTAATGCCATGGGCCCTTATCTTACTCAGCAGCTTCCTGTGGTGCACTTTGTCAAAGGCCTCCTTGAAGTCCAGGTAGATAACATCTCTTGGCTCTCATTGGTCTACCCTGCTCGATACTTCCTCAAAGGATTCTAGCAGATTTGTCAGGCATGACCTCCCCTTGATGAAACCATGCTGACTTTGCCCTATTTTACCATACACTTCCAAATATTCAGAAATCTCATCCTTTACAATGGACTCCAAAATCTTACCCACGACCGAGATTAGGCTAATCGGCCTGTAGTTTTCTGTCTTTTGCCTTACTCCCTTTTTAAGCAGGGGTGTCACGTTAGCGATTTTTCAGTCCTGTGGGACCCTCCCTGACTCTAGCGATTCCTGAAAGATCACCACTAATGCTTCTACTATCTCTTCAGCTATCTCCTTTAGAACTCTGCGGTGAAGTCCATCTGCTCCAGGTGACTTATCCACCTTCAGGCCAATCAGTTTTACTGGCACCTTTTCCTTGGTGATGGCCACCATACTCAGCTCTGCCCCCTGACTCTCTTGAATTTTTGGGAGATTACTCATGTCTTCCACCGTGAAGACTGACACGAAGTAATTATTCAGTTCCTCAGCCATTTCCTCATTCCCCATTACTATCTCTCCACCGTCATTTTCCAGTGGTCCAATGTCCACTTTTGCCTCTCTTTTGCCCTTTATATATCTAAAGAATGGATGATTTATTGATTAAAGAAACATTGATGTACCAAATCTCAGAGGCTGCACTTCCAGCCCATGTTGCAAATTTCAGAGAGAAAGTAACCAAATCTGCAAATTAGCCAAAATTTGCTTGAAGAATGATCACAAAACTGTTCAAAACATTGTTGCTGGAGACAAGGAGTTGCCTGTCTCTGGGGATGCATTGAAAGCAATGTTCACTAGCCCTTGTCAAATGAAAAAGGAAAGTCAAGGATGTGGATTATATATAACGGGTACTCCAGACAGAAGTAGAAATCAGCATGTGTCTCATGCTAGTATGTTAAAGTGATAGTATGATAGGGAGGATAGTCAGAACAGAGGTGCACTTATGGTAGTAAAGGAAATAGGGAGTGAGATGAAAACATCTGAACAATTGGTGATGAATCAGGAATTAAAATTTCAAAAATTGAATTGTTAGATTGCATCGAATTAGAATTAACTTTATTGTCACATGTATTCACATGAGCACAGTGAAAAGTTTACAAGTTGCCACTTATGGCGCCATTTTAGGTACAAAGGTGCCTAGGTACAAATTCTTGGGGAAAGAAATAGAAAAATAAAGAAATAAAGAGTCCAGCATTACAGGCCTTCAAAAGTATAAAATCACAGTAATATAGAAAAATAAAAAAAAAAGATTCATAATAACAGTCCTTCCACAGTACCATAATTCATAAAAGACATTTTTAAAAGAAGAGAAATTAGACCATTTTATGGCTCTGTGTGCGAGGGCATCATTCCCACCCTCCCCACCTTGGAAAAATATGGAGGTGCTGAAAAGATTAGATACCATAATATCTCATCTTCTAGAAATCCAGCAAAGTGACTTATGAAGGCTATTATAGACTGATATATTGGTTTGTGTGAATAGGCCAGGAAAAACAGCTGCTCAAAAAATCAATGTAGGAGATATGCTAGCTATAAAACAATATCCTTAAAGACTCAATCCAAAAAAATTAGCTCAAATGAAGGAAGATATTAAAAAAAAAATCATGATAGACAATGACATTGTTGAACTGAGTCAGTGTAGCTGATATTTCACCTACCATGATGGTACTGAAATTGGGTGGGTCACCAAGATTCTGTATGGATTATCACAAAGTCAAACAGTAACAACACAAAGAACTGGAGACACATGATTCATCATGGAAATTGACTTGCTAAAAGGATATAGTCAGAGAAATATCAAGTTTGTAATACCAGATGGATGTGGAACTTCATTGAATGCCTTCTGTAAGTCCAAAGAAATAGCATACATTGATATTCCCTTAGCTACCACATTAATGACCTCTTCAACTAATTCAACGAGGCCATTCAGGCATGGATTACCCTGAACAAAGCCACACTGACTCGCTCTGATCAGTTCACTTGCGATCAAGTAAGAAGTCCCGGTGCTGAGTGGGGACATGCTGACTGAGAGGTGACAGCATTACTCACCGACTGGCACCAGTGTTAAAAACGTCAGCATATCTATTGCAGCGAACAGAGACAGAGAAAGAAATTGTAGAATCTTAATGGAGGTTTGTGGATAGCTATCCCATCATCATGGATCTCATATTGTTGACATGTGCCCGTGGGGTCAAAGTTGAGATTGCACTGACTACATTCAGTTGGAAGAAAAGCAGAAACTATTGTATCAGTCCTCCATAATGTGTTGAATAATTACAGTGTCAGTCTGAAGTGACATCCCAAGCTGTGTTGGATATTTCTAAACCCTTTCGAACAGCGTGTCTCAATTTAAAATCAGACCCACATACAATTGCGTCTCAACATTCTCTTAATCCGCTAAGAAAGCCTCTGTTTTTCTAATTCAGCATGTAGATTCCAGCTATCCTCTGTATGAACATGAAGGCCAATGGGAATTAAATCAGAACACTGTTGCAGTAATTGTTTCATTAAGTAAGATTATTTTGGTTTGTGCCACATGCAGGTGGGGGCTTTTGAAAATGCAGCGTAATTTGCCTGAAACAGCGTGCCTGTGACTAAGGTTAGAAGCAAAGATAATAGGCCATCTGTACGGCAACACGATAATTGGGTTTTCAGGCCTGAGAGCCACTCCAGTTTGTCTCTGCTTCGTTGAAAACAATTTCACCCAATTTGTGGCCGAGATACAGAGGAGAATATTAATAGCATCCTTAAGAGTGAACAGATTTGCAACTATAAGGTGTTTTATTCACATCTTCAGGCCCTGCGCAGCTTTCTTTGAGGAGCAGTTATTGGCCTAATGCTGGAAATGCAGCAGTTTGAGCACAGCAAGATTCCACAAGAGGCAATGAGAAGAATAACCTCCGTTGGTCGCATTAACTAGGACCCTCAGAGAAATTGTTGCTCTTCTGTAAAAAGAAGACGCCAGGGATGTTCAAAGAGTACCTGTACTAAGAAGACACACTGCTTGCTTGGAATTGTGTCAGCCAAGTGCAAGCTCTGAGATGGGATCCAAACCTACACTTGTCTGAAGTATGCATTATGTATGTACAAATTAGCCAGGAACCAATAGTATGTGGGCAACATTCACTACTACATTGGAGAGATAGCTGGTGACAGCTCAGTTGGCTGGACAGCTGCTTTGTAATGCAGATTGTAGTTTGGGATCAATTCCAATGTCAGCTGAGGTTACTATGAAAGACTGTCCTTCTCAATCTCTCCCCTTGCCTGAGGTGTGGTGACCCTCAGGTTAAACAACCACCAGCTGGTTGGGCCACTCCTACAGTATTTAGTTCTGGAATCCACATTATAGAATGGATATGATAGCGCTGGGGAAGGTACAGGGGAGATTCACCTGGATGTTGTGTGGATTTGAGAGTATGAATAAAGATTAGACAGACTGCAGTTGTTTCTCCCAGTCAATTTCTTGGACAATATCTGAAAAATTTCAGGGATTTGCTGAACAGTACGCGTTCAAAATCATCACCACACTACCCTCAGCAATGCTAGTTTGTAGAATGACATATCTAGATGTTCGAAAGAACCTTTGCAACAGGGAGACAAGAGACCTTATTGTGACTCAGATCTACACCTACCAAGGTTAACATCAAATCATTAGCAGTGTTATTGAATGGAAGTAGATGTAAGATATTCTGCCACGGAAATTACATCCTCCAAGTGACCGGGAAGAAATGAGATGACTCTAAAACAGGAGAGAGGAGAGGTCAGCATTTCAATAAGCATGCCAAACCCCAGGCTGTGCAGTTTGAAAGGACAAACTGAACATGTGCAGGAGCCGATCACAAAAACCTGGCGCCAAAGAAAAGTTGTTGTTGACACTGAGATTCTCCGCCGTTGAGATGGAAACCGATAAATAAATGAAAAGGAATAGGGTTCGTATGCAACCCACACCTGAGCTAGAAAGTCGGAAAAGGTTATCAACAACAACACAAGGTATCATCACTGAAAGCATCACTTCTCCAACACCAGAATCAACATGCACAATAACTAGTATCTAGTGTGCCAACCCACCACTGAGAACAGCAAACACTGAGGCAGAGGAACACCGTCTTATTGCTTTGGCAGAAACAGGAATAATAAAGACTGCTTCTACCTGTCCCTGGTGTTGTAAAGGATGGGATAGGCCTTGGTGCTATGGAACACTCCAAGTAGTTGGATCATTCCATTATCACCTGACCTTCGTGGAAAAATTTGCAATGGAAAACGCCTTTGACCACAAGTGCATCAGGACGTGTTCAGCACACAGCATCCTTGTGGGAAAAGGATCCTGTCGGGTGGTTCCCTGAGCAGATTGTCAAAGTCATTTGGCAGAATGCCTCATCACAACTTTCCAACAGGCACTCAGAACGTAGCTTGGCTGGTGGTGAGAAGGGCACTGCCCGACAGATCCTTTTTGTACACCTGGTCTCCGTGTGCCAACGCACGCTGCCCTTGAAGCGGCTGTGCTGGCGAACAGACTGTCACACACCTCCTTCTGGAATATGCATTTGCAAAGGAATGTCTGGAGAGAGATGCATTAGTTTTTGAGAAATGTTGGTCCCGAGCAGGACTCTATGCTCTATGGTCTGTCCCTGGGACACACAACGAGACAAACATTGACTGTGCATGGAGGATCATCAACTCGGTGAGAGACTCACTTTGATCTGTGCAAAACTTGCTGGTCTTCCAGTGTGAACAGTTGATCCCAACCAAGTGTTGCAGACTGGCACATTCCAAGGCCCAGGACTGCGTGCTGAGGGACGCACTAAAGCCTGGGACAGCCGTCGCCAAGGCACAGTGAGGGAAAGACCAGTCTTTCTGCCAAAGTACAATGAGGGTCATTCAGTTGTCAGACTGTCCTGGTGCCTCCAAATGAACATGCATAGTTTCCTGTACAAGTGAAAATGCGTTTGATTTTGCAACTGTAGAGAAACTCAGAGAAATGTCCAAATTCCAACATTTTTCTCTGCAATGACTGTGTAGAACTGATTCTGAACATTTGTATGCAGTTACATTTTCTGAATAAAGTCTACTTTTGAAATAAAAAAGACTCTAAAAGGGGGTTCAGTTTATATAGTGATAGGGGAATCACATTTCAAAGAAAGAGGAATGTTATATATTGTTGCCCTGACTGTCACAAGCCAGGAACTATAACCAGGGACCAATTACATGCACAAGTGTTCCAGTGGGCAACATTCATAGCTGCACTGGAGCATCAGCTATTGTGTGTAACAAAACACTGACCAAATAAGCTTTCAAACCAGGCAGCATGTCAAGTTAAAATTAAATAAAAGAACTCTCATCCTTCCAAGTTTGAAGAGTGATTATTTCAAACATCTTAGAAACATTAAATCCACCAGAAGGCATAACAGTGTAGGCAAGAGTGTTGGCAAACAAACCAAGCAAAAGAATAAAAAAAAGCCATTAGAATCATCTGCACAATTCTCAGCATTATTTTTGTAATTAATCACAGTGTTCTGCTCACTAGCTGAAAATAGCTAGACTTGGGGAAAGGAAAACATCGAGCTAAATCTTCCTGGAGAATTAACTGAGTTCACGACACATGCCATAATTAATGCCCAAATCAGCCAGCACGTTCAGAGCAATAAGACAAATGCTGTGCTTTTTGGATCTCAATAACACACTGGCCATTTTATGCCGTTCTAATATTGATCTCCCATGAAAGCAGTTTGGATAAGCCCTGTCCTTTCAAGAACTTATTGGAATTATATATTAATGGTCCACTCAACACAGAAAGTTAGGACTTCCAGTTAGCTGCCTTTTATTGTAATCATTCCAATACTGACCAACCTCTCTGGCCTAAAAAGGAAACAATTTTGACTGCTGTGTCTCATTCCTGCATATAGCTAATTCTTCACGCGCGGTTTTTAAAATGTGAAGTTTAATGTTTTAGTTTCTTTCCCCTTGTTGTGACTCTTATTATCCAATCCCTCCCTCACTCTTTATCTGTGCCCGAGGTGTTACCAATTCACTGCCTTCTTCATTGTTCCTCTGGTTCCTTCTCAATCCTTCAATTCATTGTTGGTCCTGACATTTGAGAAAGGTCCAGGTCCCTGGCTGCATTGGCCACCCCCTTATCAGCCCTCACCTCAAACCAAATACTTCCCAAATCACACTGAAGCTGAAGGCCAGGGGCAGGAAAGTGGTGTTCCATTGTAGCAAGATGTGCCCCATTTTACATACGGGATATATTGTAAATTATATGAAAAATATTATACTGTACCTGTGAGTGCTGAACCAATTGGAAATCCTGTTTTGGTCATGTGCTTGTAGCTTGGTCTGTAAATATTGTTATCAATAAAAGTTACTCAGTGATCTCACAATGGCAAGGTATTGCTCAGGTCAATGTCAGAGGCCGTGATGGCTAAGTGGTTGTTACATCACAGTAATCCCCTTGCTGTTGTGTCATTGGTGTCATTTGCAGACATATCCAGGGAGTTGCTGCACTTAGACCCCTTGAAGGATGATCACAGTTTCTATACAGGAACTACAGCGGTCAACTTACACAAAGCAAGCTCCTGTAAACCACAATGTGATAATAACCAGATCACCTTTGATTGGTGTTGGTCGAGGGATAAACGTTATTCAGATCTATACCTCCACCGCACCCCTTGTCCTGCCTGGGTCCCATAAGACCATAAGGTGTGGAAGTAAAAGCATGCCAATCAGCCCATCAAGTCTGCTTCACAATTCAATGAGATTGTTACTAACCTGATCATCCTCAACTCCACCTTTCTGCATTTCCTTGTACTCCTTGGTACCCGACCTAATTAAAAATTTATTGATCTTAGCCTGGACGGCCAGCCTTGCCAGCTCTCTGCAATAAAGAATTCCACAGATTCACCACCTTCTGAGAGAAAAAAAAACATTCTTCCTTACCTCTGTTTAAAAGGGTGATCCTTTACTCTGAAGATTATGACCTCTGGTCTTAGACTCACCCACAACAGGAAGCAATCTCTGCATTCACACTGTCGAGACGCCTATCAATATATGTTTCAATTAGGTCATTACTCACTCTTCTAAACTCCAACCTACTCAACCTCTCCTCATTCAAAAATTCCACCACACCTGGGATCAGACTAGTGAACCTTCTCTAGCCTGTCTCCAATGCCAGTATGTCCCTCCTTAAATACCACAACAGTTCACAAGTATTCAGGCTGTGGTCTGAATACTGCCTTGTATAGTTTTAGCAAGACCTCCCTGTTTTTTTTTATCCCATTCCCTATGAAATAAAAGCCAACTGTCCATTTGTCTTCACTACTACCTACTGAACTTAGGTGCTAGTTTTTTTTGTGGTTCACGCACAAGGGCCCCACAAATCCCTCTGTGCTGGAGCTTTCTGCAGTCTTTCATCATTTAAACAATATTCAACTCCTCCATTCTTCCTGCCAAAGTGCAGAACCTCACATTTTCCCAAATTATATCCCACCTGGCAGGTTTTCACCCATTCATTCTATCTGTCCATATCCCTCTGTCAACTCTTTATGATTCACTTTCCTCATCCAAGTCATCAATATTTTTCTTTCAAGTTTTCAAAACCAAACTATCATACTCGCTACCTGTCTATGAGCCCTTGGGGTTCTTCCACATGATAGCCATAATAAGCTGTGAGTTAATAGCATTGTGGGGGTCAGTTAGCTGGATGGCTCGACAGAGTAACACCGATAGTGTGAGTTCAATTCCCACGTCAGCTGAGGTTACCATCAAAGATTCTCCTTCTCAATCTCTCTCCTCACCTGAGGTGCAGTAAGCCCCAGCTTAAACCACCACCAGTCATCCCTCTCTAATGAGACAACATAGTGGTAGGACTATGACTACCTTTTTAAATCGGATTTCCTCTGTATGACAATCTACTGCCTCTCACCTTATTTAGTTCGCAATTCAAAACACTTACCTGAATTCCCAAGACACGAGAGAAGGCTGACAGTCAACACAAAGGAAGATGGTTGTTGCTGTTGTTTGGATGTCAGTCATCTCAGCTCTACAACATCTCTTCAGGAATTCCACAGGATAGAATCCTGGGCCCAACTATCTTCAGAGGCTTCATCAATGACTTTCCTTCCACCAAAAGTGGGGATGTTCATCAATGGTTGCACAATGTTCAGCAACATTCGCGACTCCTCAGATACTGAAGCAGCCCATGTTTAAATGCAGCAAGACTGAGGCAATATCCAGATATGGGCTAACAAGTGGCAAGTGACATTTACACCACACAAGTTCCGGGCAATGACCGTCTCAAATAAGAAAGAATCTAACCATCACCACTTGATATTCAATGGCAAGACATTGTTAAATACTCCACTATCAACATCCTGATGGTTGCAATTAACCGTAAACTGAACTGGACCATTACCTGCAATACAGTGGCTACAAGAGCGGGTTAGAGGCTGGGAATTTAGCACGGAGGTACTCACCTCTTGATTCCCCAAAGCCTGTCCGCCATCGACAAGGCACAAATCAGGATTTTGTTGGAATACTTCCCATTTGCCTGGATGAATGCAGCTTCAACACTCACAAAGCTTGACACCATCCAGGACAAACTTGACTGGCACCACATCTACAAACGTTAATTCTCATCACCACTGATGCAGTGTTAGCAGTGCGTACCATCCTCAAGATGCACTGTAGCAATACAGCAAAACCACTTTCAATAGCACCTTCCAAAATTGTGACCTCTGCTATCTATAAGAATAATGGCAGCAAATACATGGAACAATATTGCCTGCAAATCCCTCTCCAAACCACGCAATATCCTGTCTTGAAAATATTCATTCAGTGTTGTTGAATCGAATCCTGGAATTCCCTCCCTAACAGCAATGCGGGTGGCCCTAATATCACACAGACTGCTACGATTCAAGAAGACAGCTCACTACCACCTTCTCCAGGGCAACTAGAGATGGGTAATAAACGGCCTAGCCAGCAATGTCCACATCCCATGAACAAATAAAGAACAGCAGTAGTCTTTGGAATTCTCTTCCATGGAGAACAGTGGAGGCTGGGGTATTGAATATATTCAAAGCTGAGTGAGACAGATTCTTGATTGACAAGGGCACCAAGTATTATGAGGGACAGACTGGAAGGTGGAGTTAAATCACAGTCGAACTAGCCATGATCTTATTGAATGTCGTAGCCAGCTTGATGGGCCAAAGGGTCTACTCCTACTTCTTATGATCTGATTTGCAGTCAATAACAAGATTGTCCCTTGGTTTGATACTTCATTAATTAAAGTTTTCATTACAATCTGATATGGAAGCAATCAAAATTAAACTGCAGCAAAGAGAATGTTTTTCGCAATGCGTAACCTCTTATTCAGTCATGCACTTTGTTAGAACAGTGACTACACTTCAAAAGTATTTGTTAGCTGTGAAACTTTGGGAAATCCTCCTTTACTTTCCTCCCTCACTCTTCTTCTCTTTCTCCCTTCCATACTTTCTGTCTTTCTTACCATTGTAGTCTGGAGCGATAAAATATCATTTTACTTTTTATCCTTCTCGCATCTTTTGACTTTTTACAAAACACAGTTTGTATCCTTTAACAAATAATTCAATAACCAATTGTAGAGTTTCATTTTGACTAATAATCTCTGCCAAAACACTTAAGAATAATTTATTGCTGTAATAAATCTTGTATGAAATTTGCAAACTAGCATTAATTCTTTCCAAAGCAGTCTTGGTGTCTGGGGTTTATAATAAGGAGTCATTAAGAAAACTCCTGATAGTTTAGTATAATTTTTTTGCATTGTGACATCTTCTGTATAACCTCAAATATCTATAAATCATATCAGAACAAGGTAATTGACTAATCAAAGTTACATGTCTATAATCAATGAGAAATAGCATTGCATTTAAGGAGGTGTGTAAACATAGCTACCATTGTACAGAATTTAATTGTATTCAGTATACATTTTAAGAACATGAAAGCTGGGCAGTCACTGATTTACTCAGAAGCAAAGCTAAATGCTAAATATTGGGTTTTAAGCCATAGGATTGTGAGGTGCCAAAATCCCCACTGAGAGATTTTACTGAATTTATTACCTTTTATAGCCTCTGAAATGGCTGAGCAAAAAACTGTTCATTTGTCAGAAGGTTGTTTACCAGCACTGCCTTCTTAAGGCCAATTAGGGATGGACAATAAATGCTGTCTTTAATGTGATACCCACACCTGGCGAACAAACAAAAGAAAATTAACAGAACTTCACTTTGGTCTCAGTATAATTCAAGCAGGGATCTGAAACAAACACAAAAAGTGCTGGTGAAACTCAGCCAATCTGGCAGCAGAGAAAGAGGCAGGGACAGAGAGAAAGAGGGACACATTGAGTCTGATATGGCACTTCTTCAGATCGCAAGCTGACAATTCAGTACAATACAGAGGAAGTGACAAACTGCTTAGAAAGATGTCAAACCGAGACCTGAGTGTATCATTTGAGCTGCGTTCCTGATGGGGGTGTGATATGGGGTGTGGTCTCAGAAATTTGACACGAGAGGGATCGTTGCTATGTCTGTGAAATTTGAAGGTGTGTAGCCAGGGCTGTGATATACCCTGTGCGGTGTGGTGTAAAAGATCCCAGGCTGCAACTGTGAAGAAGATTCAGAAAGTTCCAATACTTATCCCTCAAACGACATTACTAAAATGGGATTATCCAGTCATTTGTTTCATTTGCATTCCTCCTGGAAAGTGAAAAGTATCTCATCACACCTGTGCTTTGTTGATGGTAGACAAGTTTTGGATGGTCAAGGTGCGAGTTGTTCATTGTTGATGATACGGGATGATACTGGGTGTGAAATGGGTCAGGATATGGGATGGTGGTATGATATTGCTGAGGGGGTGATATTAAGGTGATAGGAGTAGTATATCTGGGGGATGATACAGGGTGTGATAGTCAGTTGTGATACAAGTTATGATGTAGTTTTGTGATATGTGGGGGTGAAATGGGGTGTGATAAGGCAGGCAAAATGGGGTTGATATGAGGTGCGATGTAGGGGTGCAATGTGGGGTGTAAGATGGGATGATATCGAGTAAAAATGAGGAATGTGAAATAGGTTGGAATGTGGAGTGGTGTGTGATATTGTGCTAATATGGGGTGAGGGCGTGAGATTGGGATGATATGGAGTGAGGGGGTGAGATTGGGATGATATGGGGTGAAGGGGTGAGATTGGGATGGTATGGGGTGAGAAGAGTTATAAGAAGGTGGTGAGCGGGGTGATATGGAATGTGTGATATAGGGTGAAAGGGGGCGGGTGTTGGGGTGTTACGGAGGTTGTGATATGGAGTGAGGAGAGTGA
>NC_063353.1:4875574-4931363 GCF_021869965.1 Rhincodon typus | reverse complement strand
AGTGAGGAGAGTGATATGGAATGTGTGATATAGGGTGAAGGGGGTGGATGTTGATACCGTGTTGCTCCTGCTTGTTAGATTGCAAAGGCAACACACAGGTCCAGTCTGGGTCTGCAAGTCAGAGCTGCCCCTGGTCTGTGGCGTCTGGAAGCAGGATTCATTTAAGGGAATCTGATGGTATGGGGCCTAGGGGAAGCTGCTTTCAAGGTTGGCTGTGAATTTCTGAAGAGAGAGAGAGAGAGAAGGGGCTTGACATCAGGAGTGCAGCCTGTGTGTCTCAGGGGACCTGATGTCGAAGGGTCGGGGGGAACAGGGAGCTGGATACTGACCAGCAGTTGCGGGATGGAGGTGTGGAGGTTGGAAGCAGGGAGCTGGATATTGACCAGCAGCAGGGTGAGGGAGTTGGACAGGATGGTGGACACTGACCAGCAGCAGTGGGGTGATGGGAGGTGCGGGGAACAGGGAGCTGGATAGTGACCAGCAGCAGGGTGAGGGAGTTGGACAGGATGGTGGACACTGACCAGCAGCAGTGGGGGGTGACGGGGAGATGGACGGGGAGCTGGATACTGACCAGCAGTGGGGGGCAGTGGGGAGGTGGGGGTGCGGGGGGGAGTGCAGGAAACAGGGAGTTGGATTGGACGCTGACCAGCAGCAATGGTGGGTGGGGGGGCCAGCACTGCCACAGCCAGGGTGGTGGATACAAGGCGCTCTGGGGTAACAGGTACCTGGGGAGGGAGGGGATTTACACCACCTTCAGCGTCTTCCTGACTCCCTGGGCCTTCGGGCCTTGGGTGGATGGCTCTGGTATTTCTGTAGGATTCTGCTACATTTGCTGCTTGCTCCGAGAGAGTCACTCAGGCCATTTCCTTTGAGTTGCTTCAAAGTAGCAAGTTGCATTTATGTAGCGCCTCCTGCAAGCTTTTCAGCCAGTTAATGTGCACAGCAAGCTCCCAAAAACAGCATGGTGGCCATGACCAGATCATCCATGTTGAGAGGCTCAGAAACACTTCTACTGCCTTCAGGGTGGGGCAGTCCACTGTGTGACTGGAACGAGGGTTCTTTCTGAGAGAGTGGGGGCAGGGAGAGGGGTGGGGTGTTCAATGTTGGGGTTCCCCAGGGATTTAGTAGTGGGACCACTGCACCCATTGATGCATATGAGTGACCTTGACTTGGAAGTTCCTACAGGGCACTCCTTCAAAAGCTACAGCTGCTACAAAACACTTGGGAACATTGTGAGCTTTGAGGAGACTTCAGGAGGAGATGGGCTGGTGAGGTGAGCAGACAGGTGGCAGATGAAATTCAGTGCGAAATGAATCATTTTTGGCAGAAAATAAAAGGAGAGGCAATACAAAACAAAGGATAGAAATTTTAAAGGGGGGGCCAAGGGAGCAGAGGGATCTGAAAATGCAGAGGCACAAATGTTTGAAATCTGGCAAGACAGGTTGAGAAAGCAGACATTTGGGATCCTAGGCCGAATAGAAGCAGAACGGTACAAAGGCAGGGCATTCGTGGGGCAATGGCAGCGTCCCAAGTCTCAAGTTTAACTCCCACCTGTTCCCAAGATGTGTCATAACAAGTCTGAACAGAAAATTTCTGAGCGGAAAAGCAGGAAGTTTAGTGAATCTTTATGAAACACTAACTCTGACTCAACTATTGCGCAGTACTGTGTCCAGTTCTGAGCAGCAGACTTTGGGGAAGATGTGAAGCCATTGGAGAAAGTGCAGAAAACACCCATGGGAAAAATTCAAGGGATGAGAGAATTTTTTGCATCATTTGCCATAGCTATGGATGTTCCCTTTAGCGAAGAAATGGCTGAGAGAAAATTTGACCATAATTGTCAAAAACAATTGAGGCGTGGATGGGGTCGATGGGGAGAAACTGTTTCCATTGGCAGAAGAATTAAGAACCAGAGAGCACCCAATGACGTCTTTCAGGGAAAGTGCTGGAATTATTAAACATGTTACAGCAGGGCACTTGGAAAGTGTTCAGAGAAATCAGGCAGAGACAACATGTTTTTGTGAAGGGGAAATCGTGTATAGCCAAATTGGTGTCATACAGCATGGAAACAGACCCTTCGGTCCAACCAGTCCATGCCGACCATAATCCCAAACCAAACTAGTCCCATCTGCTTGCACTTGGCCCATGTCCCTCTAAACATTTCCTCTTCATGTACTTATCCAAATGTCTTTTAAACGTCGTAACTGTTCACACATGCACCACTTTCTCTGGCAGTTCATTCCGCACACAAAACACTCTCTGTGTGAAAAAGTAGCCCCCTTGTCATTTTTAAATCTCTCTCCTCTCACCTTAAAAATATGCCCCCTAGATTTGAACTACCCCACCCTAGGGAAAACACCCTTGTCATTCACCTTACCTATGCCTCTTACCATTTTATAAACCTCTTTAAGGTCATCCCTCAACCTCGTGTGGTCCAGTGGAAAAAATCCCAGCCCTTCCAGTCTAGATCTCAAACCTTTCATTCTTATGGTAGTTCTTTGAAGATTCATGTGTGCTGTGAATAAAGGGGAACTGGTAGATGTGCTGTATTTGGATTTCCAGAAGGTGATTGATAAGGTGTAACATTAAAGGTTATTGCAGGAAACAAAAGCTTATGGTGTAGAGAGTACCACATTGGCAAAGACAGATGATTGGCTCGCTAAAAGTAAACAGTAGCATAAATTTATCTTTTTAGGGTTGGTAAGATGTCATAAGTGGTGTGCCATATGGATCAGTGTTGGGACCTCACGTTTTTACAATTTTTTCAGATAATTGGAATGTTATGAGATGTAGAAGTAGAAGTAGGCCATTCAGCCCATCAGATCTGCTTCACCATTCAGCGAGCTCATGGTTGATTTGATAATCCTCAACTCTACTTTCCTGTCTTTTTCCCATAGTCCGTGAACCCCTTACTGATTACACATCTGCAAATTTCACCCTTCAATACACTTAATGCCTTGACAACCCCCTACAGTGCAGTATTCTACAGATTTACCACCCTCTGAGAGACAAAAGTTAATCTCTGTTTTAAATGAGTGACCCTTTACTCTGAGATTATGCCCTCTGACCCTAGACACTCCCACAAAGGGAAGCAACCTCTCTGTATCTATCCCGTTAAGCTGCCTAAGGATCTTGTATGTTTCAATAAGGTCTCCTCCCATTCTTCTAAACTGCAATGAGTATAAGCCCAGCCTACTCAACTTCTCCTTGGACAAAAATCTCTCCATATCTGGGATCAGCCTAGCGAACTTTCCCTGGACTGCCTCCAATGTCACTATATCTTTCCTTAGGTAAGGGGACCAAAACTGTTCACAGTATTCCAGGCAGGTCTTGACCTCCCTTCCTGAAGGTATGTTTGTTAAACGTACTGATGACACAAGGTAGGTAGGAAACTAAGAAGTGAAGAGGACATAAGGAGGCTACAAAGAGGTAGATTTTGATTTGATTTATTATTGTCACATATACCTAGATATGGTGAAAAGTTTTGTTTTGCATGTAGTACAGGCAGGTCATAAGATCATAGGGTGATTGGACAGAGTGAGGAATGCATGTTTATGGCTGCAAAGAAGGTGTGCAAAAAGCAAGATCAACTTTAGATTTGAGTTTTTAAGTTGGGTGGGAGGGGGTCTTTGATGATGTTGGCATTGAGTAGTATAGGTGGAGTCAATGGATGGAAGGTTGGCTTGTGTGATGGTCTGGGTTGTGTTCACAACTTTCTGTAGTTTCTTACGGTTCTGGGCAGAGCAATTGCCATACCAAGCAGTGATATATACAGGTTAAGTGTGCGGATGAAGGTCTGGAAAGTGGAGTATAATGTGGAAAAAATTTGAAATTGTCCATCTTGGCAGGGGGAACTAAAAATAAGCATATTGTCTAAATGGTGAGATATTTTAGAGCTCTGAAATGCAGAGGAACCTGGGTGTTCTAGTGAATGAATCGCAAAAATACTGGTATGCAGGCTCAACAACTAATTGGAAAAATAATATGTTTACATATACTGTAGTTGAAATTGAATACAAAAGTAAGTAGATTATGCAGGACATTGGTGGGAACATATCTGCAATGCTGTATATAGTAATTTGTCTCCTTATTTAAGGAAAAGTGAAACAGGATGAATAGAAAAGCATTACGCTATTTAGATGCAGAGAGATTGCAGAACTTGGTGGGACAGAAGATGAAGATGCAGAAAGGTGCCAATAATGAGGAAAGCAAGTGGAATGTTCTCATTTCTTGCAAGGGGAATTGAATGTAAAAGTTGGACACTTCAGTTATAAAGGGCATTGGGTGGGACCATATCTGAAGTACTGTCTACGGTTTCGGTCTGCTTATTTGAAAAATAAGTTATAATTGCTTCTGAAGCAATTCACTCAACTGATTCCTGGGGTCATGGACTTACTTTTTGAAGGAAGCTTGAACAATTTATCTGTATACCCCTTGAAGTTTAGAACAATGAGAGATGACCTTATTGAAAAGGGATAAGATCCTGAGAGGACTGGATAGCGTGGTTACCATAATAATGTTTTTGAAGTAAGGGATGATAAAACTAGAGGATGTGGTTAAGAAAACATCACCTTTTCTAAGGAGAATATATTCTTCTCTCCAAGGATCATTAGATTGTGGGATTCTCTTCCCCAGGAGCTAGGTTGAAGAATAAATCTTAATTAAACCACTGCATCTTGTTGATCAAGATGGTTGTCAGTGCTGGACAATGGGAAGATCTGGTCAGAAACAGTTAACTATATCTCTGGACTGATTAAACTCCAGTTGCACGAGACTCGTTTCTCATCTGATGACTCCTCTCAGCTCAATATGTTACTTGGGTAGGACTGACAAAAAGAGTGGGGAAAGGACATTTGCAAATCGGTGGATGGGGAAGCTGGTCTCTATACAGGGTTAGTGCTGGGCACCCACCTCTGTGCTATCAGCCTCGCCTTTGATTGATGGCCCTGTAAATACCAACCTAAGCAAAGCCACAAAGAAGGCCAGGTATCAGCAGATCTTTCATTTATCTGCGCTTGGCTCCACACCCTTTAAGCAATAATAAAATGTACGAAGTGAAACTTTGTCAAGTGGCTGTAGAAATAGCATTGAAATCATCACCGAGCCCTGTATGAAGTGATGGGTCATTGAATTAGTCATCAACACATCCTATAGCAGCTGTTCCATCTTTCCTCGAAAAGTCATTTTAAATCTGCAACAACAAAGGAAACTGTTTTTTGAAATTTGGGCTAAATACCGCTCACAACCTCAGAACATTGAGTCCTTAACAAGCAAATGAGGTGCCGTACCTTTAAGTACATTCACGGTTGTAAAGTATTAAACAGGGCAGTCAATTTGCATACAGTATCCCATAAACTACATTATGACGATAAGCAAATCTGTTTTAGTGCTGTTGCCTCTCCATCAGCTGCTGACACACACCATTCATGACTTTGTTACCTCTAAACGTGACTGTTCCTGCACACCCCTGGCTGCTCTCCCACATTCCCACCTCTGTATGCTTGAGGTCACCCAAAAACTGCATAGCACATGTTCCAACTCGCTGATTGTCCCACTCCACCCCCATGCTCACCGACTTATACAGGCTCTTGGCCAAGCAACACTTTAGTTTTATAATTCTCAGTCTTGTTTACAAATCTCTACCCTTCCCTCCAATCTCAGTAATCTCCTCCAGCCCCACAACCCATCTGCTCTTGATTTATTCTGGCCTCTTGTGCCTCCCAATTTAATATCTCCACCACTCGCGGCTGGTCCTTTAATTTATTTTTTTTTGTTTTTCCTCTTCCTTCTTTTCTTATATCCAGCAGTGCTCTTGCACGCAACTGAACAGCTTTTTGTTCCCCATCACGCATGACATCTTTTTCATCTATTAACCACCACCAGTAAATCACTTCTGTTTTCCAATGTATAAATAATTTACATGCAAAGCCCATTAAGGGCAATGCAGACCATCAAAAGGTGAGGGAGAGGCAGCAGCTAGATCTTTAACTATACAGTCCTGAAGCTTTGGAATTCTTTCCCGAAACCTCTCTGATTCACTACGTTTCTTTCTCCTGTTTAAGGTACTCCTCAGTAACCACATCTTTCGCCAGGTGAGGATTTTAAAATTTTACCGCTTCATAACAAAAAATGAAAGGATGGGCTCATTTGATGGACTAAACAGTGACAAATGGAGTTTAATCCTGAAAAGTGGGGCCTCATGTATTTTGCAAAGCCTAACAATGCAAGGGAGTACACATTGAATGGCAGGACCCAAGGGGGTACAAAGGATCAGAGGGACCTTGGTACACTTGCACATAGATCTTTGAAGACAGCAGGTCTAGAGATAGGGTAGTTAACAAGGCACATGGGATACTTGTCTTTATTAGTCAAGGCATTGAATGCAAGAGCAAGGAAGGCATGAAGGAACAAAATCAAAAATTGCTGGAGAAACTTGATAGGCCTGGCAGCATCTATGGAGGGAAAGCAGAGTTAACATTTCAAATCCAGTGACCCTTCTTCAGATTGAACCTGCTGAGTTTCTCCAGCAATTTCTGATTGTTTCAGATTTCCAGCATAAGCAGTCCTTTGTATTATTTTACCAATAATGATGGAGCAGTATACAACATTGGCACATTGGCTGAGTGATCAGCACTGATGATTCACAGGGACTGGGGTGCGATTCCAGACTCAGGTCTGTGTGGCATTTTCACGTTCTCCCTGTGTCTGCGTGGATTTCCTTTGGGTGCTCCAGGTTCCTCCTACAGTCCAAAGATGTGCAGGTTAAGGTGGATTGGCCATGCTAAATTCCCCGTAGTGTTCAGGGATGTGCAGGCTAGGTGGATTAGCCAATGGAAGTGCTGGGTTATAGGGTTCGGGGTGGTATGCTGTTTGGACGGTCAGTGTGGACTCAATGGGCCAAATGACCTACTTCCACACAGTAGGGATTTGATGGTTAGTTCAGCAACAGCTGGATTACTGTGTGCAGTTCTGGTCGTCGCACTACAGGAAGGATGTGATTGCATTAGAGAGGAGATTCATCAGGATGTTGCCTGGGCTGGAGTGATTCAGCTATGATCGAAGGCTAAATAGGCTAAGGTTGTTTTCCTAGAGCAGAGAAGGCTGAGGAGGGACCCAGTTGAGGTCTACAAAGTTCTGAGGGGCATACTTAGGGAGAAACTTATCTCTTTCATGCAGGGGTCAGGAACCAGAGGGCACAGGTAGGAAGCAAGGAGTTTAGAGGGAATTTGAGAGAAAAAGTTTCACTCAGAGGATTGTGAATATCTGGAGCTCTCTATCCAAAAGGATAGTAGAGGCAGGAACCCTCAAGGTGTTTAAGAATTAATTAGATGAGCACTTGAAATGCCACAGCATATAAACCGAGGACCAAGTGTTGGAAAATAGGATTAGAATAGATGGATGTTTGACCAGCCCAGGCATGAAGGGCCAATTGGCCTCTTTTCATGCTTTAAAAACTCTTGCTCTATGAAGTTCTGTTTTGCCTTCTAGTGCTTTTATGGAGTGCCTTGTTGTATTATCGCTTTTGTTCTTCTTTGATTGATACACAGCGTCTCATACATTCATTTAAGACGAACTTTGCTTCATGTCTCATCTGAAAGATGGTACCTCCAACAGTGCAGCTGTCCCTCAGTACTGTACTGGAGTGTCAACCTTGTTTGTGCTTTTGCCATTAATGCTGAGCCTGAAACCTGGATTCACATGAGCACTGTTCCAACATTCGGATTCCTGTTGACAGCTATTTAATTACATTCTGGGATATAAAGTTGAAGCCGAGAGAATGCAGGACACGTTGCTTTAAGTTCAAATAGAGGAAAACAGCCTTTTGCTGTCTCTCTCTCTCGGTCGTGAATCCAATCGAATGTGGCAGACTGTGATGAGTTAAATATAAAGCCGTGTTTCTGCTATGTGTTGCTGAGTTGCACCTTTATCTCTCAGTTTCGACATTTTGTAGAGTTTTATGTTGTGGTTGCCTTTGACACATGTTCTTCAGCTGTTACAGCCTCCACACCCCCACCCATTCCCCCCCACCACCAACCCACACCTCGTGGCACAGACTTCAAAGCTGGTGAATAACCAGCATTGAGGCAGGGGAATAAAGGCTGTGTTTTTACTTGGGTTGAGCCTGTCCAGATGTTCTCGTTGGATGCTGGCAAAAAAAATCCACGCTGCAAGCTAATCAGCAGTGATTTTCTGACTTTTACCCAATTTCAGGAGCACCCCGGGGAAGTGACCAGGTCACAGCTCATGTGTACTTAATTATTTTCACCCTTGAGTAAAAGTTGGGAATAGTCATAAACTTTAACTCCTATTCAAGAGAATAAGCTGTTCCTTTCTGAAGGTGTTTGGAGTTAATGTCCCATCGATGTACGTGGATCAGAGTCAATTTGGTTCTTATGACCATGTGACTTAGGAGCAGGATTAGGCCATTCAGCCCCTCTTCTCTGCTCTGCTGTTCATAGAGTCATAGAGGCATACAGCATGGAAACAGACCCTTAGGTACAACCAGTCCACCTGACCACGTTCCCAAATTAAACTAATCCCACCTACCTGCACTTGGCCCACATCCCTCCAAACCTTTCCTATTCAAGAACTTATCTAAATATCTTTTAGACATCGTAACTGTACCTCCATCCGCCACTTCCTCTGGTAGTTCATTCAACACACCAACTGCCCTCTGTGTAAAAAAGTTGCACCTCATGTCCTTTTCAAATCTTTCTCCTCTCACCTCAAAAATATGCCCCATAGTTTTGAACTCCCCCACTTTAGAGAAAAGACCCATGTTATTCACCTTATCTATTCCTCATGAATTTATAAACCTCTATAAGGTCACCCTTCACCTCCTATGTTCCAGTGAAAAAAGTCCCAGCCTATTCAGTCTCTCCTTATAACTCAAACCTTCCAGTCCCAGCAACATCCTGATAAATCCTTTCTGAACCCTCTCCAGTTTAATGATATCCTTCATAAAACAGGGTGACCAGAACTGGACACAGTACTCCAGAACAGGCCTCACCAAAGTCCTGTGTAACCTCAACATGACTTCCCAACTCCCGTACTCAAAGGTCTGAGCAATGAAGGCAAGCGTGCCAAATGCCTTTTTAACCACCTTATCTACCTGCAACACAAATTTCAAAGAATTATGTAACTGAACCCCTAGGTCTCTCTATTCTACAACACTACCTTGGCCCCTGCTATTAATTCCATCAGTCCTGCCTTTGTTTGTTTTACCAAAATGTAATACCTCACATTTATCCAAATTAAACTCCATCTGCCACTCCTCAGCCCATTGACACAATTGATCAAGATCTTTTTGTAACCTTAGATAACCTTAGTAAAATCTGACTGTAATCTCAAATCCACTTTCCTGCCTACCTCTGTTAACATTTCACCCCCTTGCTTATTGAGAACCTATCCACCTTTGCCTTAAAAATATCCTAGGACTCTGCTTCCACACCCTTTTCGGGAAGAACATTCCAAATCCGTGAGAAAATGTTTTGCCTCATCTCTGTTTTAAATGGGCAACCCCTGATTTTTAAACAGCAGCCCTTACTTATAGATTCACCCGTAAGAGGAAATGCCCTCTTAATGTTGACAGCAATTGTTGGAGAAATGTAACAGGTCTGGCAGCATCTGTGGAGAGAAAGCAGAGTTAACCGAAGCTCTGAAGAAGGGTCACTGGGCTCGAAACTTTAACTCTGTTTTTCTCTCCATACATTCTGCCAGACCTGCTGAGTTCCTCCAGCACTTTGTTTTTGGTTTGGGTTGCTAGCACCACAGTTCTTCTGTTTCATTCTCTTCACGTCCTTCACGATCTTGTGTGTTTTGAACAAATCACCTCTTACCGTTCTAAATTCCAGCAGATACAAAGCCAGTTTGTCAAACCATTCCTTCAGAAGGAAAACATTCGCAACCCTGGGACTGCCTGTAAAACTGCCACACCCCCCTCCCCCTCCTATTTCCGGGAATTAGTCCAGTAAACCTACTCTGAGCTTCTTTCAATGCATTTATATCCTTTCCTTAAATAAAGTGACTGGTGCACAGTACTCCAGATATAGTCTCACTAATGTCCTGTATAAGTGAAACATAACCTCCCTTAAACTGTATTCAATTCCTCTGCAATAATTGATAACTTTCTGTTGGCTTCCCTGATTACTTGCTATATCTGTATTCTAACCTTCTAAGATTCATGTACAAGGTCACGCAAAAATCCATCTATCTTTACTTTAAAAACATTCAATGAAGTAGCCTCAACTGCTTCACTGGGCAGGGAATTCCACAGATTCACAACCCTTTGTGTGAAGAAGTTCCTCCTCAACTCAGTCCTAAATCTGCTCCCCCTTATTTTGAGCAATGGCCCCTTAATTTTAGTTATTTTGTTTAAATTATAAAAGCTGGGGCACCATCACTGTGGCACATCATTTGTGACAACTTGCCAGCCTGAAAAACACCTATTTATGCTTACTCTCTGCTTCCTGGTAACCATCCATGTCAATATGCTACGCCTGCAATATGAGGCAATAACCTTGATGCAGCACCACATCAAATGCCTTCGTGAAATCTAAGCACGGTACATCTACTGGTTCCCCTTTATCCACAGCAAGTGTTGCCTCCTTGAGGAAATCCAGTAGACTACTCAAATACTATTTCCCTTTCACAACACCATGTTGACTCTGGCTGATTACGTTGAAGTATTCCAAATGTCCTGCTATAAGTTCTTTAATAACAGCTTCTAATGTTTTTCCTATGATAGATACAACACAGAAAACTGGCAAGACCAGGTTTACTGTATATCTCTTGAGGTGGTGGTACATTATATATTTTAATAAGTAATGGCCTAGTGGTATTATCGCTGGACTATTAATTCAGAGACCCAGATAACATTCTGGAGACCCAAGTTCGAATCATGCCACGGCAAATGGTGGAAGTTGAATTCAATAAATATCTGGAATTAAGAATCTAATGATGACCATGAATCCATTATCGAATGTTGTTTCACTAATGTCCTTTAGGGAAGGAAACTGCCATCCTTATCTGGTCTGGCCTACATACGACTCCAGACCCACAGCAATGTGGTCGACTCTTAACTCTCGTTGTTAGGGATGTGCAATAAATGCTGGCCAAGCCAGTGATACCCTCATCCTGTGAATGAATGGAGGAAAAAGAAGGAAACAACCAGGGCAGGACTTGTACAATTGATGATTGCTTTCTGGGGTGTGTTGTTGAACAGAGAAGCCTTGGAGTTCAGGTATACAGTTCCTTGAAAGGGCCATCTCAGGTAGACAGGGAAGTGAAGAAGGCATTTGGCACACTTGCCTTTATCGGTCAGAGCATTGATTGTAGGAGTTGGGACATCATCTTGAGGTTGTAGAAGACATTGGTGAGACTACTTTTGGAATATTGCATTTAGTTCTGGTTGCCCTGCTATCGGAAGGATATTATTAATGGAAAAAGTGCAGTAAAGATTTAGAAGGATTTTACCGGGAATGGAGGATTTGAATTATAAGAAGGTGCTAGATAGTTGAAAATTTGTTCCCTGGACCATAGAAGGTTGAGAGGTGACCTTACAGAGATTTATAACATCATGAGAGGCAAAGATAAGGTGAATAGCAAAGGTCTTTTGCCTAGTGTAGGGAAGTTCAAAACTAGAGGGCATAGGTTTAAGGTGAGAGAGGAAAGATTTAAAAGGAAACTGAGGTGCAACTTTTTCACGCAGAGGGTGGTGTGTATGTGAAATGAACTACCAGAGGAAGTGGTAGATGCAGGTACAGTTACAGCATTTAAAAGGCATTTAGACAGGTATATGGATAAGAAAGGTTTAGACGATTATGGGCCAAATGCAGGCAAATGGAACCCAGAGATAACAAGGTGTAGGGCTGGATGAACACAGCAGGCCAAGCAGCATCAGAGGAGCAGGAAGGCTGACATTTCGGGCCTAGACCCTTCTTCAGAAATGGGAGAGGGGAAGGGGGTTCTGAAATAAATAGGGAGAGAGGGGGAGGCGGATAGAAGGTGGAAAGAGGAAAAGATAGGTGGAGAGGAGACAGACCGGTCAAAGAGGCGGGGATGGAGCCAGTAAAGGTGAGTGTAGGTGGGGAGGTAGGGAGGAGATAGGTCAGTCCAGGGAGGACGGACAGGTCAAGAGGGCGGGATGAGGTTAGTAGGTAGGAGATGGGGGTGGGGCTTTCAACTCCGCCTCCCATTCCGCAGACGACATGTCCATCCTGGGCCTCCTGCAGTGCCACAATGATGCCACCCGAAGGTTGCAGGAACAGCAACTCATATTTCGCTTGGGAACCCTGCAGCCCAATGGTATCAATGTGGATTTCACAAGCTTCAAAATCTCCCCTCCCCCTACCGCATCCCAAAACCAGCCCAGCTCGTCCCCGCCTCCCTAACCTGTCCTTCCTCCCACCTATCCCCTCCACCCACCTCAAGCCCCACCTCCATCTCCTACCTACTAACCTCATCCCGCCCCCTTGACCTGTCCGTCCTCCCTGGACTGACCTATCTCCTCCCTACCTCCCCACCTGCACTCACCTTTACTGGCTCCATCCCCGCCTCTTTGACCTGTCTGTCTCCTCTCCACCTATCTTCTCCTCTATCCATCTTCTATCTGCCTCCCCCTCTCTCCCTATTTATTTCAGAACCCCCTTCCCCTCCCCCATTTCTGAAGAAGGGTCTAAGCCCGAAACGTCGGCATTCCTGCTCCTCTGATGCTGCTTGGCCTGCTGTGTTCATCCAGCTCTACACCTTGTTATCTCAGATTCTCCAGCATCTGCAATTTCTACTATCTCTCAAATGGAACCCAGGGTTTGTTTGGGAAACCTGGTCGACATGGACGAGTTGGACCAAAGGGTGTTTCCATGCTGCATGACTCTGTAGTGATGGAGTTCTAGGCACACGGTACTTTAGAAGGCTTTAATAATAAAACCACATAGACGTGGGTAGGCTAAGGATTCCCTTCCCTGAACAATATTAGTTGGTTTAGAAAACGAGTTAGGGTTTGTGCTGTTGTTTGGCAGCTCCCGTGCTCACATTCTGGTGTCAGTTCATAACTTATTTCAACATTGGGTGTCGATGGCATGAAAATCTCTCTAAACTGTGATAGTGGCTATTGGGAATGGTCTGATTCAGATCGGCATGTGGTTGCTTGTCATTTACAACCCTCATAAACACTGCTAAAAGTACTCTTAACACAGAGTCTTACCAAATTCGCTGATAATTCCACCTTGTGATGAAGTACCCTGTTGCAAGGGAGATTGATAACATTCAGAGTGATCAATACATTTTGTTTATTAGGCTCTCGTGATGGATGGATTGTTTATTTACATGGCTAAGACTAAGGTGATCACGTTGACCTGCAAAACAATGGATTGCGATCAATTGGCAGAGATAGAAAAGAGAAAAATATGTATCTATGCATTAATCATTTGCTGAAACTATCTAAACCATACAAGACTTTTGTCAATAAGAGCTAAGTATCACTGTGGATCTGAGCAATATTTGACTCTATTGTTAAACAAGTTATTTCAGTCCCTGGTAACCCATTACTGGGACTACATTAATGCACTTGTTCGAAACACTGCTGTCTTCAATATGCTGTTATTGCTCGGAAGTTATCTTTAGTGGCAGTTCCTTTGTAGACTGTAGAATTTAATCTAACCAGATGAGGTTGCAAAGTGAATGTATACAGTCCCACTACACTATTTTGAAGGCAATCAGGTGCATTTTCTCTGGTGACCTGTTCAACATTCCCTCGAATTCTTTTTCCTCTCTGTGAGTGACCAGATGTTTTCTTGAAATGCATTGACCCTTTAGATATTTCTACACAGTTGCACAGAGGGGTTTCGAAGGGCCTTACTTACGCATGGCCAGGTTAGAGACTCACAGTTTGCTGATCAGAGGGTTCTGAAGAAGGGTCAATGGACCTGAAACGTTAACCCTGCTTTCTCTCCACAGATGCTGCCAGACCTGCTGAGTTATTGCAGCCATTTCTGTTTTTGTTGCTGAACAAATGCTCAGTTTATAAGGAATATTGATCCCAGCCAATACTTAACGCCTCAACCAGGATCCCTGAGAAACAGATGATTGGGCCCTTATCATGCTGTTGCTTCCGACTGGGTGTCGTGTTTCCCATGTTGTGACATTGAACACAGCTTTAAAAAGTTTTTCATTGGATTACTTTGCAAAGATCAGATGTAAATCCATTTGGGACAACCTGAGATCACGGGAAGTATTGTATGAATTCAAATCTTTTCCAACTTTTCCAAATGTACTTAACACCTTTAGCAAGAAGAGCATTTTTTAAAAACATCATGGTGTATTTTTAATACTAGAGTTTGCACTGAAGTGTCAGCCTAAATGCTTGAGTTTCTGGTGCAACTTGAACCCATCGTCCCTGTGACTCAATGCGAGGAATGCCAGCACAAAGCTGCAGCTAACTCCTTGATGTGTCACTGCACTGTGCAATGGGAAGGACCATATACAAACCAGGGCAGGGCTTGCACAATTAATGGTAGGGCCCTGGAGAGTGTAGTCAAACAGAGCAACCGTGGGGTTCAGGTACATAGTTCCTTGAAAGGAACATCACAGGTGGACAGGTTGGTGAAGAAGGTGTTTGTCTTCATCAGTCAGAGCATTGAGTATAGGAATTGGGAAGTCACACTGTGGCTGTACAATCTCCCTGCTATAGGAAGGATATCATTAAATGGTTGATGGCTTGCAAGATGAAATGTGACAGGAACTGAAATAACTACATGCCTTGGAAAAGACATGTTTCTTTTTGGCAAACTTCCTGGTGCTCGTTGCATTTCAGATCCGACAGTGTCTTGTCAATCCTAGTTTGATGCGACATACTCCAGCCTAGTGTGAAGCTGCTCTGTTGTAAGCTGGAATCAATTATAGCTCCTGAAGTGTGGGATGGCATGGTGTGGGTAGGTAGTAACACCGATCTTTACTCAGCAATTGTCAAACACATAGGTCAGATATGGGCTGTGTTAGAGTTGAAAAATGGTGAAGGAAGTGTTTACCTTGTTTGTAATTAACTAGCAGTCCCATGCTGTTCACTAGTAGAATCATACTGCACAAAGGGAGGCTATTTGTCCCATTTTGTTTGTGCTAACTCTTTGCATGTGATGACCAGCTCATTGTATTCCCCTGCTTTTTTTCTCATAACCCTGTGACCTTTCAAATTCTGATATTTATCCAATTCCTCTTGGATGTTACTATTGAATCTGCCACCATCACTCTTGCAAGCAGTGCATTCCAGATCAACAACTAGTTGTACAAAATCAAATCTCCTTATTCCCCCTGTGCCTCTTCTTTTAAATCTGTGTCCGCTGGTTTCCAACCCTCCCCCATATGGAAATAATTGCTCCATTATCATTTTGACCATCTCTGCTTAATCCCTTCTTAATCCTCTCTGCTCTAAGAGGAACAATCCTAGCTTTTGCAGTCTCTCCATATGACTGAAACCCCTCATCCTTGGCACCAATGTAACAAATCACTACACTATGTCTCCAAGGTTTTGTAAAGTGAGGTGTCCAGACATAATACTCATAACTAAGAACTTGCCAGTGATTTTAAAGCTTTCATAAACTTCTTTTACTTTGACATTCTATGCCTCTATTTGTAAAGAAAAGGATCTCATATAGTTTTTCTTTATAAAAACCCTTTCATTCAATCTATTATCTTCAAGGCTTTTGATTTCTATTTTTTAAAAATAATGGTTTAATGTCAAAAGTGATGTATGTTTAATCAAACCAATTCATGACCCACTTGGGACAATGCGCTGACACTGAAGCCCCATTACCTCCGGGGTTATTACAAAAGTTAAAGAATTAATTAAATTACTCAAAGTCTCCAGTTTTCCTTCCTGATGAACGCAGAAAACACTGACCAGGTTTCTGCACTTAACAAAAAACTACATCACAGGCAAATAAAACATGAATGATCAACTTATAACTCTCTACCTGAAACTCTACCCCCTTCATAAACCCTTATACAGAATACGGGGCAGAGATAGATTAACAAAAAAAACAGAGCCGTTACAAGTGATGAAAAAAATTAGGAAAGTACAGTTCAAAAGCACAAGCCCACAAGATTCAATGAAGTGTCCTTTGGCTTCTTCAGAATCTTTCTATCTCTGATCATCTTCATTCCAAGTCCTTTCAGTTCTTTTGTGGAGAGGCAAGGCACACTAACTGTTCATCTTCTCAGTGTCTGGTTTGAGGCAGCAGCTCATTGAATTGAATTAGCTTTATGGTCACATGTACTCAAATGAGTACAGTGTAAAGTTTATAAGTCACCACTTACAGTGCCATCTTAGGTACTAAGGTACCCGGGTACAGCTTCTTCTGTTACAAGATTAGTTACAGTGTAACAGTGTAACTCAGCACCATCCTAGGTACAAAGTATCCAGGTACAATCCTTAGTTACAGAATAGAGAAAATAAGAAAAATAAATCACATTACAGTTATATACGGTATTACCATAGGTCAGAAAAACAAGAAGTGGAAAAGACAAACATCACAGTCTGTCTCCAAGGGGTGTCCTCAGCAGACCAGCACAGGAGGTCTCCATACGGTCTGATCACTGGTTGCCATCACTCTGCGCCCTGGGCCGCTGCCCCTTCTTCACACCACGCCTCTGGCACCCACACTTCGTGCCACTAGTCACTGGCATCCCCCCGCAACCGGACCCCTGGTTCCTGGCATCCCCATTTCGAGTCACCGACTGCCTTTCACACTTTGGAGGCCGGGAGTCAGAGGTCGGGCCCCAGAGCCCGAGGCTGAGAGAAGGGAGGCAAGGGAGGAAAGAGGGAGAGAAAGAACAGGCGGAGCAGTGGAGGTACATCTTACTTTGTCTCCATCTTAGCGGAACACTTATAGACCAGTAGTGAGCAGAGAAGCTAGCTAATCCTCCAATCCTTTGTTACTTCTCTGTAAAGACAGAGAGGGAGTTGTCTTTTTAGAGTCTGAAGGCTTTCTGTTACTGTTTGGTTAATATACAGTCTATCCAACTGCCCAGGAGTGAATCTGAAAATTGTTATTGTGCTGATGACTGCAGACCTAAACGACTGGTCCTGATTGGAAAAACTAGTCACCAGGCTGTCTCTACAGAAAACTACCCTGAGCTCACAATCACATTGTCAGTGAGTTCTGCAATCAGACCCCACCTACACCCTCCCACCCCCCAACCTCACTGCTCGAACAGGGCTACTGTGCCAATACAACTCTCAATGTGTTCGGTAACTTGCTTTAAAACTGAAACATCTTCCACAGTCTCCGTGGTTTAAAGCAATATCTCTTTTCTCACTTTGGTCACAATCCAGAAATAAAGAAAAATTTTTAAAAAGCGTGGTCTTTACAAGTGCCCAACACAATTAAACCACTCCAGATCTTTGACTTGTTATATTGCAAGCAAGTCTCATTCATAAGTAGTCCTCAGCATTAACATCAGTATCATATTTAAATCAAGCCACTTTCTCCTGAAAGATTGTGGCCTGTTTGCATGTATATGTGTATTTACATATGTATTGACCAGTTGGAGCCAATTCTATCAGGCAATTTCAGAAGACTGTCAAATAGATTATTGTATTCTGTCTCAGGTCATGGTTCTCTCTTATTACAGATTCTAATTTGAATAAATATTTTGTACTGAGCACTTTATGCAGTCTGAGACAGATGGAGTGTCACTTGTGTCAAGTGACATTGAGGCACTTACAAGGCCACAGCTGTAAGATTACTCGTTTCTGTTTTCTGTGGAGTTGGTAGCCTGTTAACCCAGATTGCTGCTATCAGAGCTGCTTTGGTGTCACAGGTTGGTCAGTTAGTTACTAAATTGTCCTCTCTCATTGTAGATTATTTTCTTTCTGTTTCTAATTTGTGATAAATTTCCAGAGGGAAGTAGCTGAAGTTGTCAGAGCAATGAGGCCATGATTCTAACTACCAAGACTGGAGAAGCACTGAGATTGCCCAGATATGGGAATAGTCTACAATAGGAAATTAAGGCAATTTCCCTGGTGACAGATCCAGGACAAAGGCTTTCCCAAACCTGCTGATATTGGCACTCCAGATCCCCAAGGGGCAGTATAATTGAATAACTAATTGTGTAGCCTGTAGCTTATATTTATATTCTAATCCATAGGCATAGATTCATAGAGTCACAGAGATGTACAGCACAGAAACTGACCCTTCAGTCCTACTTATCCATGCTGACCAGATACCCTAAATTAATCTAGTCCCATTTGCCAGCATTTAGCCCATATCCCTCTAAACCCTTCCTATTCATATGCCCATCCAGATGCCTTTTAAATGCTGCAATTGTACCAGCCTCCACCAATTCCTCTGGCAGCTCATTCCATACATGCACCACCCTCTGTGTGAAAACATTGCCCCTTACCTTAAACCCATGCCCTCTAGATTGGGACTCCCTTACCCTGGGAAAAAGACCTTGGCTATTTACTCTATCCATGCCCCTCATGATTTGAAAAACCTCTCTAAGTTCACCCCTGAGCCTCCGACACTTCAGGGAAAATAGCCCCAGCCTATTCAGCCTCTTCTGATAACTCAAACCTTCTAACTCCAGCAACATCCTTGTAAATCTTCCCTGCACCTTTTCATATCTAACAACACCTTTCCTATTACCCATATTAATCCATATAATTCATATTGCCCACTATTAACATCCTGGAGGTTACCATTGACCAGAAACCCAACTGGACTTGTCATATAAACACATTGTCTACAAGAGCGGGCCAGAGGCTAGGAATCCTGCAGCGAGTAACTCACGTCCTTACTCCCCCCAAAGCCTGTCCACCATCTACAAGGCACAAGTCAGCAGTGTGATGGAATACTCCCCACTTTTCTGGATGAGCGCAGCCCCAACAACACTCAAGAAGCTTGATACCATCCAGGACAAAGCAGCCTCCAAGTTCCCCTCCCAGCCATCCTGACTTGGAAATATATTGCCTTTTCTTCACTGTCATTTGGTCAAAATCCTGGAATTCCCTTCTTAAGGGCATTGTGGGTCTCCTTACAGCATGTGGACTGCAGGTGGTTTAAGAAGACAGCTCACCACCACCTTCTCAAGGAATGGGCAATAAATGCTGGTCATGAAAAATTAAAATAAATGTTTCCAAACCTCCAGGCAAATCATCTTAACCCGGTTGAGATTATGAGTAAGACAAGGTAGTAGCTGAAAATTAATATCCTCAAGACCAAACCTCCCAATGGAACCTTTGTCCCTCAGTTGCTTGTCGCTCCTTTAGCTGTCTGTCTAGATGAGAGAGAGAGAGATATGCGACCTAGCCCTGTTCTTTCTGAACGTGTAGTCTGTCAGAGTCCAGTGTAACTTCCTTTAGCTGTGATGCTCAAATCTTGGCTCAGTGGTGCAGTTGGCACCTGAGGTATGACTACCTCCCCTTTATCTTTCCTTCCAGCCCACTCAAGATAAAGGCAGTCACACCACAAGGCTGCTTCGGGTTTCCTTCTGTACCCAAGGGGTGTTGATCCTTGCAAAGCATTTGCTTCCCCGTAACAGCGTAGGGGCATTTTAAAATTCAGTGAAATGGACTACCCGTGTACTGCAGAGAGGTTGTTAGACACAGCCTTGTCTAAAAATAATACCAATACACGGCAGCTGTATGTGTCACTTAGAATTAGCCCTGTCCTCCAAAATGAGTTGCATTATTAAATCGAAGTCATCACACTTACTGACAGCTTGTGATTTTGTAGGAATGGGTGCAGTGCTCGTTAAATATTTTGATTTCATCATATCTAAAATGTCCTCTTAATCTTACATTGCATTTGTTTCATGTCTGTGATGCTGTTTAATATGAGAAATTACATATAGATACTGAAATAAACCTTGCCTCTGTGAATGTGCTGACTGCTTGTCGGAAAATATCCATGAGTATGTTATTATGTTAGGTTCAGTGAATTCTATAAATCCATAGCTTTTATTGTTGGCACTGTTAGACAAAGGAGCCTTGGGGTTGGTGATAGTGGATGAGAGAGTGTAAACATAGCGGTTATGTATCAGACCGTAATTCACAGGGCTTTGGGCTCGGAGGTTTTGAGTAAATCTCAACACAGCATCGGAGGAATGCAGTTTCAATCAAGTTATTTTTTCAGACTGGATTAAAAATCTTGCCACAATAATGGTGACCAAGAAACTATAGAACAATCGTAGAACATCCATATCATTCACAGATTTCCTTTAGGGTAGGATGGAAATGTGATATCGAGAAGCATTCAAGAGCATGTTGAATGATTATTCAGATAAAAATAATATGTAAGGGTGTAGGGGGGGTGGATTTAAAGCAGGAGATTGGCGTGAGGAAATGATGCTGGTTTGAAGATTTGATGCAAGCAGAATGGGCCAAATGGTGTCTGTCTGCACTGTAACACTTTCCTGTGACCCTTACCCAGTCTGGCCTGTACATAATTCCAGACCCATAGTAATGTGGTTGGCTCTTGAACTGCCCTCCCCTTTAAAATGGCCTAGCAAGCCAAAGTTAGATTCGCCATCATCTGACAATAAGGCAGTGAATGCTGGTCCCATCAGTGACATCTGTTTCTGTGAATGAGTTGGGGGGTGGTGGTGCTTGGACATAAAAAAGCATTTCCTCCTCAGAGTCAGAGGGTGCAGGCTGTCTCGGTGAGTGAAGACCAAAGCTCCAACTCAGAATTGGATTAACATCCAGTAAAAAGCAAAATAAAGTGGCTGCACTCACAATGGGCCATGGGGCTGCAGCTTCATTAGAGAGAGATTGTGGTGGTTTAACCTGAGAATCACCACTCCTCAGGAAAGGGGAGAGGTTGAGAAGGAGGGTCCTTCATGTTAAAGGTAAAGTCACCATAGTCCCAGGGGACCTTAGGACTGCTGTCTCATTAGAGATAGAGAGAGAGACAACTGGCAGTGAGTTTAACCGAAAGGCCACCTTCGACTAAGGTTAACCTTAGGCTCAGCTGATGTGCACAAGGTAGGACGTTCATTGTAAACTTTTTGATAACCTCAGCCTGAGCAGGAATTAGACCCATGCTGTTGTGTTACTCTGCATCGCGAATCACCTGACCAGCCAACTGAGCTAACTAACCCTCTAACATCCATTGGGTATGAGGACATCTCCTCTGATCCTAAGCATTGTGGGGGCTCACAAAAGTCTAAAGATTGGTATAAAGATGGTGTGGTCTGGAAAGATGGATTACACTGGCCCTGCGAATCATCTGCAAATCCTTCCATGCTCCATGTTGGTCTCCCAAGGAAGTGTGTGGAGAATTGAATAAACACCAACCAAGGATGCAAAGAGTCACGAATGTTTGGGACTGGTACAGGGAATAAGATTAAAGGTCACGTGGTTTCTTTGACATTTGATAGGACCGCAAAAATAGAGACTGGTGGTTTTGATTACCCCTCCCATTGTTGCTGTGTGGTTGCTTGGAGGGTGTTTATGTTCTGTGCTTCATTCCTTCCTGTGGGAGTATGGGAGTGATAGTTCATTGCGTAGTGAGCTGATTCCTGTTCGCTTACACAATGGAGGGAGTTGAGTGAGTGAAAAGTTGCATCTTGCAGGGATTCTTTTGCTGTCTTGTAAGGTTGCCGCTCACACATTACTGTACCAGGACTTGACAGAATCCCAGATTCCAGGGTGCATAAAAAACACTTCATCTCCAGCTTTGTGCTGACATCTGTATATGACCTTCCTGTAGCTGTTTCCCATTGTATAGATCACCCCTTTGTGGTTTCTGTACCTCATAATCTAAATGATATCCATTTAAAAGGTTCTAGGAAAACCCTTTTAGTACTTTTCCATTGGCCTTGCATTGTGAATGTTGAAACTCCTTGCTTGTGTAAAGACTGTGGCAGCCTCCTGGTCATGTGTTAGTTGTGTATTTGCATCTTGCCTGTTTAGAGCCAGGGGAAGCCCAAGTACAAATTGACCATTATAGAGCATTGTCTAAAGGCTTCATTTCCCAGAACGACAATTCAGCAATCCTTTGTTATTCTCCCATACATTACACCCCTGTTGGTTTGCAAATGCTATTTCCAGGCACTCAATGTGAGGGAAGAATTTGTGATTTACTGTTTGATGAACATGTCAGTGGAAAAACATGTTAGAATTGTGTCCAAAGATGCTTGGCAGAAATTTGAGCAAAAAAATGTTGTTTTGTATCTCAAGCTAACTCGAATAGTGTTTCCTCCCTTCCTTCTCTCCCTCCCCCGTACTGCCCTCCCAACCACTTACATCCTGCAGTGACTTGTTGTTTGTGTGTTCTCCTATATTCCTGACTGACTGCCCCATTTGTACTCAGAGTAACAGATATGCCTAACAATTCAGCAGAGAGCGAGAGGGAGAGAAACTTCCGACTTTAAGAAATCCACATGCCAAACTTCCATTCCCAAGAACATTGCTGAACAAGTTGTCCCCCTGGGGTGGGGGAATGGTGGGGAGGGGGTGCAGTTGTGACTTTGCAGCCATTCCTTCAGACTCCTGTCAATCAGCAGAGTCCAGGCGTTTGAAGTTCAAGAAGCAAACTCTGACCCAGCTCCCACCACCACTAGATTCTGTAGACCTCTCACTAGTCTTTGGCTGCAGAAGGGAGATGTAATTCAAAGCCCGTGTTGACCGAAGAGGGTTAACAATGCAATATGTCGACATTTTACTGCTGTAATAGTACTCTGGCATTCTGCACAAACTTCAGGGAGGAAGTTAGTGCAACATGACACCAATATACAATCCACCGTAGCAACCCAGGCAGCAGAGAGAGCCAATATAAGGGCCATGTCAGTTTTTTGTATAATGAATCGTGTCAGGACAGGACATGCTGAACACATTTGGAGAGGAGACAAACACAGAAAGACAAACTTTAACCTTCAGAGTGCAAATCATTTCAAAACAGTTTCCAGGATTTGCTGAAGGACTGCTGAAGATGAATGTTAACTCATGGCCTGCTGAGTGCAGTGGAGTCACTCTGAATCCACCGGTTAGTGCTGTGGGACAGATGGGGTGTGTGTGTGTGTGCATGTGTGTGTGTGTGCATGTGTGTGTGTGTGTGTGTGTGTCTGTGTGTGTGTTGTGTGTGTGTGTCTGTGTGTGTGTTGTGTGTGTGTGTGCATGTGTCATTCACTCCAGATTAGAGAAAATTTCCTTGTGGAGCCTGTGAGGGACATTAGAGAGCCAGTGTTGCTTGTGTCAGTGTTTTGTGGACTGGAACATTCCCCTTCTCCATGAGACACTTCCTGCCACTGTTTCGAGTCAGCACAGAGTTATTTTGTGGCAGGAATGGTTTCTCAACCAGAATTACTCAGAGCACTGATGGCCGTTTGAATGGCCATGCTGAACAGATGTTTCCTTGGGAACTGAGGGCAAGTGAGTTCCTTTGAAATATAGGAGCAGGAGCTGGCCATTCGGCCCTTCAAGCCTGCTCTGCCATTCAATATGATTATAACTGGTCATCCCAGTCAGTCCCCTCTTCCCACTTTCTCCCTGTACCCTTTGATCTCTTTAACCCTAAGAACTATATCTAACTCTTCTTGAAAACATTTAATGTTTTGGCCTCTGTCACCTTTTGTGAAAGAGAATTCCACAGACTCTGGGTGAATAAATTTCTCCTCATCTCAGTCCTAAACTGATTACCCTGTATTCTTAGACTGTGACTCCTGGTTCTGGACTGCCCAGTCATTAGGAGCATCATTCCCAATTTCCCCTGTCTAGTCCTGTTAGAATATAATCCTGACTGATCCAGTCTCTCTTCATACTTCAGTCCTGCCAACCCAGGGATCAGTCTGGTAAACCTTCGCTGCACTCCTTCCATAGCCAGAACATCCTTCCTCAGATTAAGGAGACCAAAACTACACACAATACTCCAGCTGTGGTCTCACCAAGGCCCTGTACAATTGCAACAAGGCATCCCTGCTCCTGAGCTCGAATCCTGTCATTATGAAGGCTAACGTTCCATTGTCTTCTTCACTGCCTGCTGCACCTGCATGTTTATTTTCAGCGACTAGTGTACTCTCTTTCCCAATTTATCACCATTCAGATAATAATCTACCTTTCTATTTTTGCTACTAAAGTAGAATAACCTCACGTTTATCCACAGTATACATCATCTGCCATGCATTTTCCCGCTCGTCCAGCCAAATCACACTGAAATTTCTCTGCATCCAGTCCCACCTAACTTTGTGAGTGAGATGATTGAGATTGAGAACTGTGACTGTCTCTATGGGCCAGAGTGTTGGTAACTAGAGGGCACAGGTTTAGGATAAATTGACAAAAGAAGCAGAGGGGAGTTGAGAGATGTTTTTTTCGCACATGGACGTAGTTGTGAACAGGAACGTACTGCTTCAAAAGGGCAGTGAAAGCGGATGCAGTCATTCAAAATTAAATTGATTCAGATTAAAAGAAGGAATGTTTCTGAGAGCTGAGGGGAAGGTGCAAGGCAATGGACTAATTGAATAGTTCCTTCAAAGAGTCAGCACAAACACAGGTCCTTCTCTGCTGTTAATGCGTGTTGAAGCAGGCCATTACCAAACTGGGTTTGTGTATATATACATAAAGAAAGGTTAATGTGTTAGAATTGCTTTGAAAACACCTTTCGTTGAGGATGGAATTGAAATATTTCATATTGCTAACAGGAATCAAGGGTCAAAGCTCTAAGTCTGGGCTGAATGGCCTCCAGTCCTCTATAATTCTATAAATTGGGCTAGCAATGAAATGCAGTTCCTGAATTTATCAATGCCCTTTCTTCCAATATCAGAGAGGCTCTGTAATATCTTGTATGTCAGCTGTAGCTTGGGGGTACCACTCTTGTCTCATTTCAAAGACTGCGGGTCTGAACACAAAAATTTAGGCAGCTGCTTCAATGTAGTATGAACGAGAGTTCAACTGTTGAAGATGTTATTTCTCAGATGAGATGTAGAGGCAAGGCCCAGTCTATCTCTCTCTTGAGCACATGTAAAAGACTCTGTGACACCACATTTAAAGATGGCAGGACAAAATGGCAAGCCGGCATATACAGCAATGTCATAATGACCAAATAATCTGTTTATTTAGTGATGGAAGGTTGAATATTGGCCAGGTTGTTGTAAGAACTCCCTGCCCTTCTTCAAATCAATGCAAAGGATCTTTTACATCCCCTTAAAGATTGTAGTTGGGACAGCATGGTGGTTCAGTGGTTAGTACTGCTGCCTCACAATGCCAGGGACCTGGGTTTGATTCCAACCTCGGGTGACTGTCATTGTGGAGTTTGCACATTCTCCCCGAGTCTGCGTGGTTTTCCTCTGAGTGCTCCAGTTTCCTCCCACAGTCCAAAGATTTGTAGGTTAGGTGGATTGGCCATGGGAAATGCAGGTTTATAGGGTAGCATGGTGGGTCTAGGTGGGATGCTTTTCAAAGGTTTATTGTAAACTCAGGCTGAATGGCCTACTTCCACACTGTAGGGATTCTATGAACATTACAAGGCTCAAGACAGTACCTGTGACAGAGCAGCACCCACTCAGCAGTATCCTTGAATGCCAGTCAATGGTGTGCTCTGGGACTTGATTTTGACTCAATTTTGCTGCTACTGAGACATGGTCTTAATATCATTGAGTTGTTGTTGAGATATGCTTGAGTCTACGTTTGTAAATCCAATCTGCTTAGGGGAATAAAAATTCTACAAAACAAATTTGTCATATTTGTCTAATGTCAATACTGGTTGCCAGTCTAATCCCTTGATGACTAAAGACTTGGGATATGTGAATCTTCAAGATGTGTTGTGCTTTGGAGGTTCGTAAGACATTAGCACAGCACAAATTCACTCACCCACTCATCGAGTCAGATGTTAAAATCTAAGCAAGTGAGGGATGGTTGAAAGTGCTCAATAAGCATGTTTTGGGGATGGAGAGTGTTGGCTTTTGAAGTAGCTGTAAGGAAAAGCCAGGAACAGTGTATGGATTGTGGTGTGACACGCAGCCTAATCCAGCTGTGAGCTTTCTCTGTAGTTGCCACTATTTGGATTTTCCTTAAAGTCACATGCTCAAATACACCTGTCAAGTTTCTATCCTGGACAGTTATCCATGTGGGTAGGTCAAGCTGCTACAGTGTATTAAGAAGATTTCTGAAGAAGGGTCTAGGCCTGCAACGTCAGCTTTCCTGTTCCTCTGATGCTGCTTGGTCTGCTGTGTTCATCCAGCTCTACACCTTATTATCACAGTATATTGAGACTCTGGGCTACAAACATTACTGTTTTCTCATGGGATCCAAGTTTGAAATCAGCTATTAGTAGTCAAGAGGAACATTTAATTTAGTTCATCTTGATGTAGTTTTCTTAGACCCGATTCAGTGATTCATAGCCTGGAATTTTTGGAAGGTAGGTACACTGATACAGAATACCTTGGATTGGCGAAAAGTTCATGTGAATATTTTGTTAGGTTTAGCTGTTGGCTGAGTTGACCAACTGTCTGGGATTGTCCTGGAGCCTCCTGGAATTAAAGGACATTGCCAGCCGGAAACAGGAAGAAAACCCGTTGAGGGATTGAAATATATTGAAACATAATGGAATATGTGAGCTAAGGTTACGTGATTGGCTGGGGCAGTTGAAGGGGAATGTTGCCTGATAAAACCTTTAGGAATACATCCAAACAGAATTGTCAACCTAATGTTGGGATGTTCTGTGTTGGCTTGGCCTGCTTGACTTTGAATTTTTTTATATAGCTCAGCAAGCCTTGATCAGATAGGCCAAGAAGTGGCAGGTGAAGCTTAATTTAGATAAATGTGAGGTGTTACATTTTGGAAAGGTAAATCAGGGCAGGACTTATGCACTTAGTGGTAGGGTCCTGGGGAGTGTTGCCAAACAAAGAGACCTTGGGGTGCAGGTTCGTAGATCCTTGAAGGTGGAGTCACAGGTAGACAGGGTAGTGAGGAAGGCTTTTGGTATGCTTGCCTTCATTGGTCAGTGCATTCAGTTAGCATGTCGTGATGTGGCTGTACAGGACACTTTTGGAATCCTGCATTCAATTCTGATCTCCCTGCTGTAGGAAAGATGTTGTGAAAATTGAAAGGGTGCAGGGAAGATTTGCTGGGGCTGGAGGGTTTGATCTATAGGGAGAGGCTGAATAGGCTGGGGCTATTTTTCCTGGAATCTGAAGGGTGAATGTATAGAAGTTTATAAAATCATGAGGGGCAAGGATAGTGTGAATAGCCAAGGTCTTTTTCCCAGGTTAGGGGAGTCCAGAACTAGACGGGATGGGTTTAAGGTGGGAGGGGAAAGATTTAAAAGGGACCTAAGGGGCAACATTTTCATACAGAGAGTGGTGCATGTATGGAATGAGCTGCCAGAGGAAGTGGTGGAGCCTGGTACAATTACAACATTTAAAAGACATCTGGATGGATACATTGATAGGAAAGGTTTAGGAGGATGCAGGCCAAATGCTAGCAAATGGGACTAGATTTATTTAGGATATCTGGTCAGCACGGACAATTTGGACCGAAGTGTCTGCTTCTGTGCTTGTACAACTCTATGACTCAATAAGCACTTTGTGAATAAGGTCAAAAGTCACATGACACCAGGTTATAGTCCAACAGGTTTATTTGAAAACACAAGCTTTCGGAGTCTCGCTCCTTTTTCAGGTGTTAATGAGAGAGGTGGCATCAGACACAGAATTTATAAGCAAAAGATCAAAGGGTCATAGACTGATGTAAATGTATTGAACAAACCTAAGATGGCTGTTAAATCTTTAATCAGTTTGAAAGGAGATACAGGTTTCGATTGATTAATATGCAAATCCCAGAATTTCTTTCAAGTCACTGCTCCACGGTAAGTAAAGGTTTTATCAATGTATACCAGAGGTGACATCTCAGGTCAGACAATGCATTTTAGGTGTGAGGCCTTGTTTAGAATCTGTCCGTGTTTTAACTTGACTGGTTTTATTTCCAAAGCAGGAATTTATAAAATGCCACATTGACTGTCTACAAATTGTGTGCTTTTTGAACAAAATAGAATGTATCTGCAATTACACCTGTCCAACATCTCCACATCACTGTGTGAATGAATGAGATCAAACTGACGCTTGAAAATTATCTTTGCAATCACAGTAATTTGAAACTGTCAGTCCCTATCAATGGAATAGACGGGTGTTTGACATTTTGAGTGTGACACTCTAAAAGGAATGGAAGCAGCAGCACATTCACCATACAAGGATTTTAGTGGGTGCGAGAAGCTCCTCATACTGATAATAGCCACTTTTACAACTTCACTGCAGCTCAAAGCCCTTCACTGCAAACAAGGTACTTTTGCTGAAATTATGGATTGGAAACCAAGTGCCTAGGATTGAGCATTCTGTCTGGGTGCATCATGGCTTGGTACGGCAACTGCTCTGCCCAGGACTGTAAGAAACAACAAAGAGTTGTGAACACAGCCCAGACCAACACGCAAACCAACCTCTCATCCATTGACTCCATTTGTACTTCTCAATGTCTCATCAAAGACCCCTACCACCACTGCTATAATCTCTTCTAACCTCTTCCATCGGGCAGAAGATACAAAAGCTTAAATACACATACCAACTGATTCAAGAACAGCTTCTCCCCAGCTGTTATTAGACTTCTGAACGGACCTCTCGAATGTTAAATTTAATGTTGATCTCACTGTTTGTGCACCTTTTCTGCTGCCATAATATTGTATTATTTGTTCTGTTCTGCTACCCTAATGCACTTTGTATGGTATGATCTGCCTATACTGCATGCAAAACAAATGTTTCACTGTACTGAGGTACATGTGACAATAATAAATCTAACTCAATTAAATCAATGACTGTAATGTGAAATGGAATGCAAAACTACCTGATAGATATTTAGCTCCACTGTGTCTGATTGTGCCCTTACTTCAGAATCAGGTTGTGTCCACCTTTAATCTCCAGCACCAGCGACAACTGGAATCCCATGATTTCTAGGTGCAGTATAAACTGCCCTCCCCCACTTACTTTCTTAACAGTAGCTAGGTAGACACATTTTCCTGATGTCATTTCTTCTCTAATATAGAAACTTTGCTGAAATTGAAGAGTATCAGGGATTACTGTGAATTAATCAGTCATGTCATCAAACAGCTTCGGAATAAGTCTAGAAACTAGATCTAATAGTTTGCTGATATTCAGATGCGCTGCATTTTTAAGACTCTCCCCCCACATACAAAGCTGATCATTGTTACTCTGTATTTAGTAAGGAATGTGAAACCTGTTTAACTGAAAAAAAAGTTGTATTCATTCAACACTTTATTTTACTTTTAGATGATCTTGAAATTTCAGATCCAATGAATTACATGTTTTGAAGATCGATTGCTATTGTTATGCACCCAAGCATCGCAACAGTATTATGTAAGTAATGTCTCTTATACATTTAATTTGCATTGTCGTACCAGTGGAAAATATTTCATTGTGATATCAAATGTGTGTACAATTGGTGTCAAATCATCCTTGCATCAACAGCCACTTCCCAGCAGGGACTGGGTTGAGACTGATGTATTTCATTAAGTTTTAAGGGGAAGCCCATGAGTCCCGGAGGTGATTCCAGGCCAGAGCCTGGAGCGGGAAACAGTCTGAGCCTGGGCTGGCCTGGGAGACGATTCCTGGAGGCAGGTCCCGGAGGTGAGGTCAGGCCAGAGGCCAGTGTGTGGAGGCAGAGAGACCTCGTGTTCTGAAACCCAGTGGGCACAGACTCAGTGAAAAGGGCTATAATTTGAATACTTTTCAGAGATATTTCTGTTCTTATTCTAGACTTTGAATAAGTCAAGTACTTTTAAAACTTTGTATTCCTATGTTAGACTACTTTTTTTAACTCTTTCAATTCTGTAACAAACACTTAAAGTATCTGTACCTAGGTACCCAGTACGTAAGTTGGTGCCAAAGCAGTGACATTACAAGCTTTTCACTGCACTTATTCGAGTTACAATAAATTCTATTCTACAGTGGTACCCCTACCTCTGGGTCAGAAGACCTGGGTTCAGGTCCCACCTGATCCAGATGTATGTCATAACCTGTCTGAATAGGTTGAATTAAAAATACCAAACAGATGCAATCCTGTAGGTGTAATATCACTGGACCAGTAATCTAGAATCCAGAACCCATTTGGACATGGATTTCAACTCCACTATGGCAGATGGTGAAATTTGATTCAATAAAATGAAGAAACTAGTCTAATTTTTGATTGTCATAAAAACCCATCTGATTCGCTAATGCCCTTTAGGGTGGGAAACTGCCATCCTTACCTGGTCTGGCCAACATGTGACTCCAGGCCCACAGCAATCTGTTTGATTCTTGGGCTAGAGAACCAATTAGCTCAGGGGCAACTAAAGAAGTGCAATAAATGATAGTGACACCCACATCTCATGCAAAGAATAAGAAAAAAATAGGTGGAACTTTCTTCACATGATATCCAAGTGGGAGTCAGAACTGAATATACAATTCACAAACCCATGTAAATGGGGAAAACAAAGAAAGCCTTGGATTTATGTAGCACCTTTCACAACTTTGATGCATTTACATATTCACCAGGATACCAGGGAGAACTCCCTGTGACACACCTAACATGCATTGTCTGACCTAAAATGTCACCTCTTCTTTACACTGATAAAACCTTTAGTTCTTTCAGGACAATGATGTGAAAGAAATTCAGGGATTAACATTCACATATTAATAAATTAAAACATTCTAACTGATTAAAGATTTAACAGCATCTTAAGAGATAGTAGGAACTGCAGATGCTGGAGAATCCGAGACAACAAGGTGCAGGGCTGGATGAACACAGCAGGCCAAGCAGCATCATAGGAGCAGAGAGGCTGACGTTTCGGGCCTAGACCCTTCATCAGAAAAGGGGGAGGGGAAGGGGGTTTTGAAATAAAAGCGTTTGTTTAATACATCCTCATCAGTGGTGTGACCCTTTGGTCTTTTACTGATAAATTCTGTGTCTGATGCTACCTCTCTCACTAATACCTGAAGAAGGACTGAGGCTCTGAAAGCTTGTGTTTTCAAATAAACCTGTTGGACTATAACCTGGTGTCGTGTGATTTCTGACCTCATCAATTGGAAAGGGCAGACAGAGCCGTGGCTTAAATTGTTGTACAGTCAGTGAAGTACCTTTTGAAGTATAGTTATTAATTGTAATGTACAAAACGAAGCACCCAATTTGCCAATGGTTATTTTTAATCAAGCGGTTTGGATACACCTCCAGGGTAGAAGGGACTTGAAACCTGGACCTTCTGGGTCAGAGGTAGAGAAGCTATCGCTACGCTACAAGGTCCTTTGTGTAATTCCATGAGCCTAACATCATTTGAGTAAATAACCTTCTGATCTTGAACCAGATGTGATACCTTTGCACCTCAAACCCAGCCATCCACTTTGCAGGTGACAAGGTCCTGCAAATAATAATGTGATAATAACCAGGTACGTTTCTTTTAAGGGATGCTGACTGGGGAGATAAGTCACCTGGATGTTCGAGAGAGCTCCCTTTCAGTTTTTTTTTAACTTGGACCCTGGGATCTTGCACATCTCAATGGAAAAGCAGACCAGTCCATGGTTTAGTTTCACATCCAAAAGATGGCAGCTCCAAGCATTCACTCAGTGCTGTACTAGAGTGTCAGTCACAAGTTTTTGTACTCCAGATTCTTAGCTGGGACTTTTGCTTCGGAGTCAGACAATTCCAGTGCTCCCAACCGAGCCCCAGCTCTCACCATTGTCACCCCATTCCCCATTTGCAATCCTCTATCAATACGAGATGATAGTTTACAGTCTGTCCCCTGGAATTTCAAATCCTCTGTTTTAAAAATAAACATTGAAATTTTATTACAACAACTATCCAAGAGTGTTCTGACTTGCATAAGATGTATGTTGTTGGGCTGTAGAGGAGGTATATTGGGGGTGTAATGTTTCTACGTACAACAGACTGATCTCCAGACACTGATGCTTTTGATATAATTGGGAGCTTTGTGTCATTAATTCTAGGTTGTCCCCTTAAGATTGTTGCAGAATGTCATGGTGTTCTTGGCTTGCAAGTTAAAAACCAGTCAGTCTTGATCTTTTAAAGTAAAACAAGGAGGCTGGAAATAAGTAGATATTACTCATAGAATCCTTACAGTGTGGAAACAGGCCCTTTGGCCTAACAAGCCCACACTGACCCATCCCCCATAACCCACCTAATCTACACACCCTTGAATTCTCTGGGCAATTTAGCATGGCCAATCCACCTAGCCTGCACATCTTTGGATGGTGGGAGGAAACCAGAGCACCTAAAAGAAACCCACACAGACATGGGGAGAATGTGCAAACTCCACACAGACAGTTGCCTGAGGGAGGAATTGAACCCAGGTTCCTGGTGCTGTGAGGCAGCAGTGCTAACCACTGAGCCACTGTGCTGCAATTCTGCTGCAAGAAATCTGAAACAAAAATAGAAATTGCTGGAGGAACTCAACGGTTCTGGCTGTATCTGTGGAGAGAAAGCAAAGACAACATTTCGAGTCCAGATTGGGTTCTGGACTCAAAGCGTTAATTCTACTTTCTCCCCACTGATGCTGCCAGACCTGCTGAGTTTCCCCAGCAATTTCCATGTTTGATCTTGTAAATGAGGGGAAGACTCTGCTGTGATGTTTGCTTTTATTATCAAGACCACTCATCCACCTGATTTTACAAACAGTGCGATATGACAGAGTAAGGAAGGGATTCTCCTGTTCAGTTCAGCATCACTCACAAAGGAGATATTCCCACCCTGACAAACTATAGCTTCCTTATGTGATTAGTAGAGCACAGATTCCTTTGGCCTTCCCGAATAGTTTTATTTTTAGCCAACTTGGCCAATTGTGTGGCAACTACAGAGGTCAGTGATTTGTAGCTGAAGAGAGTTAGACACTCCTTTTGACTGGTGAGCAGTCAAGTTATTAACTTTATTTGGCTAACACTGAGCATAATGCTCTATTTGTCCCATCCTGTGCACTGCCCAAGCGATTTGATCATTGCTTTTCCTGGGGACAGGGAGTCAGTGTTCCGTAATAGAGAGTGCAATCAGCAAAGAATGGTATTTTCAATGACTCACCATAACCCTTGATAGTGATACAATGGATCCAAGCTGCTGGGATAAGAATGACTGTCCTGTTTACCACATTGAGCTAAATTTTCCCATTTTTAGTTAAAGCCATTTCCATGGCCGTGACTCTGCTGCTGCCTGGAGTAAATTTTCCTGCACAGTTTTCCAAGGAAACCTGCAGCAAAAAAGACCTTAATGCTCAGCTTGGCCCTGGGTCTCTGGGCGGCTCATCTCTTAAACCGTAACTCTGCCCCACACGCAGGGAGGAACCCTGAAGTGCGAAGAACGTTTCATAAGGGAGACCAGCTCGCTGTGCCCTCCATGTCTGCTATTCAACCAGCCAAGACCCTTGTGCACATCCAGTGGCACCCCCTGTGCCTCCAGCGACCCTCACCCCCACGCCCCCACCCACCCTCGTGCCATCTCACCTGGTAGGCACTATATTACTGAACCACATTAATACACTAGCTAGTCTGCGTTACTCATAAGATGAATAGCCAAGGTTTTTGCCCCAGGGTAGGGGACTCCAAAGCTAGAGGGCAAAGGTTTAAGGTGAGAGGGGAAAGATTTAAAAGGGACCTAAGGGACATCTTTTTTCATGCAGAGGGTGGTGCATGTATGGAGTGAGTTGCCAGAAGCACTGGTGGAGGCTGGTATGATTACAACATTTAAAAGCTTCAGCACAGGTTCATGGTTGGTGTTTGAAGTGACTATCTATGTTATCAGGCAGACTTACCTCCCTTCTCATTGGGTGTGGTCATGTAACCAAGCTCCTACATGGAAGAATCTTACTCCTGAAAACTTGGGAGGAATATACAGTCTGGTTGTCCTTTTTGAGCTGAATTTGCAGCTGTCTTTTATTACCCATTGTCAAACAGGAAGTGGGAATGTGTTTTCATGCTGACCTAATCTTGTACTTGAATACTCCTCAAAACCTAGGACCAAACTCCACTTTCCTGCCTTTTCCTCCCCATAACTCTTGATTCTATTACTGATTAAAAACCTGTCTGCCTCAATCTTAAATTGTACTGAATGACACAGACTGAACAGAATTAGGATTAGAATTAGCTTTATTGTCACATGAAAAGTTTACAAGTTACCACCTATGACCCCATGTTAGGTACAAAGATACCTAGATACAAATTCTTAAGTAAGGGGAAAAACAATAAGAAATATTTTTTTAAAAGTCCAGCGTTACAGCTAATAGGAATAAATTAGAAAATAGTGAAATAAAAAGTTCGGAATAACAGTCTTTCCAACCCAGTCCATGCCAGCACCTAGCCTCCACTCTGCACCAGGCCTTGACTTCGAACTGTGCCAGGCCTCATCCCAAGGCTGTTGAGGCCAAGAGATCTCTGTGCAATCATCTTGAGGCCGGACGTCCATGCTGAGGCCCACCGGGCTAAGAGACTGCCACGCCAGGCCACCAAGAGACTGCCATGCCAGGCCGCACTCAGGCCAAGAGTCCATGTCCATGCTGAGGCCGGGTGTTCAGGACATTGCCAAGTAGAAAGAAGGCTTAAGAAGAAAACACAAAACAGGAAGGAAAAGAGAGAAAAGAAACAACGTAGTGGATGAGCTCCAGCTGAGGAGTCCAACTCCGCCGCCATTTTGAATCCCTAGCCCTCTCCAGTAAAGAATTCACATTCACTGCTCTCTGAGAGAGGAAATTCCTCCCCAACTGCCTTTTAAATAGGTGATCCCTTTTCTCTGAGATTGTACCCTCTAATTTAGATTCATCCGGAAGGGGAAACAACCTTTCCACGTTTATCCTGTCAAGTCCTCCAAGAACCTTGTATACCCCAAAAAAAGGCTGTTCCTCATTCTTCTAAACTCCAATGAGTACAGGCAGAACTTACTGCACCTCTCCTCATATGGCAGTCCCTCCATACCCAGGATCAGCCTAGTGACCCTTCTCTGGATTGCCTCCAATGCCAGTATAGCTTTCCTCAGATAAAGGGTCCAAAACTGTTCGCGGTATTCCAGGTATGGCCTAACTAGCACCTCGTACAGTTTTAGCATATTTTTATACCCCAAGTATTTTGGCAAACTTCATTCTGTAAAGGCGCTATATAAATATAAACGTTGTTCTCGTAAGAAATACACACAGTAAAGAGATCCGGGATAAAGAACTGATTAAATGTTTTGTGGGTTAGCTGTTAGCAGATGTACAGATTTAGGTTGGGTTTAGATTTAGGTTTTATTGTCACATGTACTCAAGTACAGGGTACGAGAGTGCCATGAAAGTGCACAATGTCGCTACACATGGCACCATCTTAGGTACAAAGATTCCAAAGTACAAAACCTTAGTTACTGAAATAGAGAAATAAGTAAGTTAAAAAGTTCAGCACTACTGTGTTCTTAGCATAAACGTAGAAAAATAACGTTAAAATGTCAAATGTTACAGTCCTTTCTTAAGCCATGGGCCTGCAGATACTCTAAGCTGGGCGTTCCCCAAGAAGGCTTGCTCTCCCCCCAGGCTGAGCTAAGACCCACCCTCCATGGCACGCCAGGTGTCTCTGCTGCTCAGAAGGCTTCAGGCCCAACCTCCAGTACTGCAGGGCGAATATCGCCCTGAAAGTGCAGGCAGACCCCCATTTAGAGGTATCATGTGAAAGTTGGCATCTCCAGCAGTGCAGCACTCCATTAGTAATGACAAATGGGTGTGGAATTTCTTTGGGATCCTGCAGTGGGACAGTGCGGACAGCACAGTATATTTGGATAGATGCTGCGAGGGCACTTCCCTAGAGAGACTGGTAAATGTGAACCCACCCCCACCACACCTAACTCTACATATTTGGGATATGGGCAAAACTTTATTCATTGGCTACCCCAAGAGACCCTGACCAGCTGCTGAGTTTTCAGTTTTACTGAAAACCAACAGGAATTCCAGAATATTGACTCAATGACAATGAAGAAACAGTGAAATATGACCAATATAAATGCGTCACATGAAACTTTAGAGTGTTTTTAATTATCACTGCACTTCAGGATGGGATATAATTACAGAGGGATTTTTTTGTGCAAGTTGGTTATGTAATGAGAGGTTCCAACAGAGGGAATGAGGAGAAACTGTCTCCACAGACAGGGAAGTCAGTAACAAGAAAACGCACATTGAAGATAATTGGCGAAAGAATCAGAGGTGGGTTGAGATGCGATTTTTTAATTGTTGTGATCTGGAATGCAGTGCTTGCAGGAGTGAAAACTGATTCAATAGTTTTCAACATTGAATGTTTTCAAGAAGTTTTCAAGAACATTTATAGTTCATAGAGCCAGTGGGGAGTAAGTGAGAACAGGGGGCTGAGTTAGATGATTAGCCATGACCATATTGAATGATGTAGCTGGCCTAAAGGACTGCATGGCCTACTCCTGCCCCTATTTTCTATGTTTCTAAAAAAGAATTTAAATACTAGACTCTCCAGCCTTAACCTTGCTGGGTGCAAGCCCCAACAACACTCAAGAAGCTCGACACCATCCAGGACAAAGCAGCCCACTTTACTGGCACCACATCCACAAGCATCCACTCCCTCCATCACCGATGCTCAGTAGCAGCAGTGTGTACTATCTACAAGATGCACTGCAGAAATTCACCAAATATCCTCAGACAGCACCTTCCAAACCCATGACCACTTCCATCTAGAAGGACAAGGGCAGCAGACATATGGGAACACCACCCCCTGCAAGTTCCCCTCTGAGCCACTCACTATCCTGAGTTGGAAATATATCTCCGTTCCTTCACTGTCGCCGGGTCAAAATCCTGGAATTCCCTCCTTAAGGGCATTATGGGTCAAGCTAAAGCATGCGGATTGCAGGGGTTCAAAAAGGGAGATAAACACTACATTCTCCAGGGCAATTAGGGATGGGCAATAAAGACTTGTGACAATAACCAGCAACGCCTACAACCTGCGAATGAAAACAATAAAAAGGTGAGGAGGAAATTTGCAGGGCTGGAGAGAGAGATTGGGCAAGTGGGCGTCATTGAATGATGTTTTCACAGTGAGCTAAATGGTCTCCCTCTGTGCTGTGAGCGTTTCTTTTCTTAATGCCTTTTCGTCGCTGCTGTCCTGTACCATGTGCCTGCTTAGTAGGAGTATTAACACATGGCAGTGGATATTTTCGAATTAACCTGTTTAGAGATGCTATGACACACATATGGAGCAGGTGGAATTTGAACGCAGGCCTCCTGGCTCACATCATTTTACACTGACATGAAAGCTCTAACCAGCAACTGTGAATGAGACACTGCCATTACCGGGAACTGAAGGGGGTCAGTTCCTCACGGATAGCTGAGCATTAATTACACTTGGAGTGCTGGCACCTGATGTTGAAGTCCTTGTGTGCTAGATCATTGCACTTTCAGGAGCAGTAAACATTGGCCTTGAGTTGAAGCCCACCCAGGAGGTTTTGGCTGTTAACTTGTCTGGAGCATTACAAAAGGCCTGATTTAAACACAGTGCTGATATAAAAGTGTTTCAGTAATTAGCTTTAGTAGCATGACTAATATGCATCAAGGTTCAAAGGGCAAACTCTGACTTGTGTGCTTCTCAACTAACTTTAGCAAAAGGCATCCTCTTGGATACAGACTGTTCACTTCCTGGAATCGCCAGTGTTTCATTAATAAGTCCACAAATCAAGTGGATGTACTGTGCGTTGCAGCAGTTCGCAAGATGTGCTTGTCCCCTACAGAAGCCTCAAGAAATCAGTTGCTGTAAAGGAGGGTTCTGGCAAATTAGCCACCGTGGTATTCAAAATGTATGAGATAAGTGGGTTCGAATGTTTGCAGTATTTCACAATGCCTGACCTTGTACGAGAGTTCCTGACAAAGTGACTCTTTGTCTTGCAGTTGGACTTGTATGCTAGGGTGCTAGTTTTGTAACTATTCTTGAAGATTCATTCTCAGGATCAGCTTTGGAAAAGAATCACTTCCGGAATTTCGAAAACAGCATTGAAATTGTCGAACTGCCACAGTGGGGTTTGACCCTCTAATGAGCCCAGTACACTACTGTACAAGTTTACTTCTTGGTTTTGGGATGCGCCTATCTATTTGAGTTCCCCAGGGATTAATTTTCTGAGAAATGTCAGTTTAGAGTGCAATAACGGGCAACAAAGAGCTGGGCAGAAGTCAAAAGTCAAGCCCTTGGGCTTCTGGTCCAGCTAGAAATCAATAAGGATAAATGAATGCACTGTTCAGAGGGACAGTTTGGTGAGGGAGCCAGGTAGCATGTGAAATTCCAACTGCTGTCTTCACTGGGAATACCAACCCATTTCTGAGGAATTATGGATCAGCAGTTTTACAGTTAGCTCTGCTAACTGGGCCAGAGTGGCATATTTATTACTTTCTGCACTATATCACGTTTTACTCAATTAAGTTAAAGCAAGTAGTGGCCAGGTTACTGTCCTCAACCACTTAGGGTTTGTGGAAGAAATCTGCTCTAACTTACAATCAGATAACAGTGCTGGGAGCACTCAGCAGGTCTAACAGCGTCTATGGAGAAAGAAACAGTTAACCTTTCTGGTTGGTGATTTTTCATCGGAACTTCCAACATCAATGTTTCTCTGTCAACAGATGTTGCTGAGTGTTCCCAGCACTAAATGTTATTGTTCCAGATTTCCAGAATCCACAGTACCTTTCAACATTTGTATTTGTGTCACTAAAGTTGTAAATTCTGCCTTTCCGTGGATTTGAGAAGGACATGGGATGTCTTGGAAAAAGTTTTCACTTCAGGTTGTGTCATACTGTTGCAAACCTAGATGGTGCATGGTAACAGTGAAATCCTGATATTGAGGAATGTGAGGTCCTTTTAACAGGCAGCCCCAATGAGGCTGAACCAAACAGAACATCTTTGTGTTGATCTGAAAGTTGCAAAACAAGAGGACCAAAGCCAAAGATAACAGCAGATGGAGGGAATGGAAAGAAAAGACTGGTGTTTAGATGGCTGTTTTGAAAACAAAAGACAATGGGTAGGGATAAGGAAAATGATTTTTCTCAGTCTAGAAATTTGGTCTCAAGGCACTGTTGAAGTCTTGGAATTATTACGTGCAAGAATTAGCTCCATTTAAGAATTGAAGTAACAAATTGAACATTGCTTTTTCCACCAAACTGAAGAATCACCGAAGACGCCAGGAGAACTTTGGCAGGTGGGTACACTTAAGGCTCAGGGGAAGAAAATGATTTGCAAGAAAGAATAAGGAACTGAGATACCATTGAAATGGTAAGTCTTTATTCTGAGTGAAAGAGAAGTGAGCTTATTGTATAGGAACCTAATTCGACTCAAGGAAGATGAAAGAGGAAAAAAATGAGGTCAGTTGCTACTTTTGCACCTAAAGGTTCAAAGCACAAAGTGCTTTTGAACTACTAAAAGAGCTTATTGTGTTTCAGTGTAATGTTGGCTGAAGGATAAATATTGGCTGGGACACTGGGGGATCTTCCCTGCTCTACATGGTCATTTTTACATTATCTGAGAGCAGACGAAGCCTTGAATTAATATGAGGCAGGAGTGTGGTGGAATACTCCCACTTGCCTGGATGGGTGCAGCCCCAACAACACTCAAGAAGCTTGACACCATCCAGGACAAAGCAGCCTGTTTGATTGGCACCACATCCACAAGCATTCACTCCCTCCACCACCGACGCTCAGTAGCAGCAGTGTGTATTATCTACAAGACACACTGCAGAAATTCACCAAAGATCCTCAGGCAGCACCTTCCAAACCCACGACCACTTCCATCTAGAAGGACAAGGGCAGCAGATAAATGGGAACACCACCACCTGCAAGTTTCCCTCCAAGCCACTCACCATCCTGACTCGGAAATATATCGCCGGTCCTTCAGCGTCACAGGGTCAACATCCTGGAATTCCCACCCTAAGGGCATTGTGGGTCAACCGATAGCAGATGGACTCCAGCGGTTCAAAAAGGCAGCTCACCCCCACCTTCTCAAGGGCAGCTATTGATGGGCAATAAGTGCTGACCAGCCAGCAATGCCCATATCCCACAAAATGAATAAATTAAAAAATAGTCCTTTCCCACTGAGTCCATGCCCACCGGGCTTCAGAACACGAGAGCTCACTGCCACCACACGCTGGCCCCCATCCTGGACTCACCTGCCGTGACTCCATTCCCGGACTCGGCCTGCGCACACTCTGCTCCCGCTCCGGGCTCTGGCCGTGACTGAATTCCCGGGCTCTGGCCGTGACTCCATTCCCGGACTTGGCCTGCGCTCGCTCTGCTCCTGCCCCGGGCTCTGGCCATGACTCCATTCCCGGAATCGGCCTGCGCTCGTTCTGCTCCCGCTTTCGCTGCAGCTCACTTCTGGGACTCAGCCCCTCCGGCTGCGAGTAGTCTCCTGAACAGGCTGGTCTCGGACTCCGTTCTCCATTCCCCCCAGGCCGGGTACTTTGGGGTAGGGGTGGGGAACAATGAAACATTGCAGCAAGATAGGAAGAGGGAGAAAAAGGAGCTGGTGAGCAGAGGAGTTCCAGCTGGAGTGTCTTACCCTGCCACCATCTTGTAGGGCCTTCTAATGGGGCAATTAAGGATTGGCAATAAATACAGTCAACAGAGCCATCTCCCACTTCATCTGAAAGTTCAAGGTGGACCATGTCTGCAGGGACTCCATGTACGAAGTGCAGGATAAGCTGAGGAAGAACGTACAAACACTGTCTTCATCCGGATGGTCACCTTTGTGTGCCTCTGCATCAAACTGTGCGTAGACCCTCGATATGCAAACACCATGTGCTGAGGTTTGTCCTGTCCCCGGTGTTTGAGAGGATGGGACTTGCCTCGCTGCCGTGGAACGCTCCGAATAGTTGTACCATTCCATGTCACATGTCCTTTGGGGAGAAATTTGAAAACAAAACAATCTTTGACTACAAGCGCATCAGGAAGTGGTCAGCACGTAGCGTCAGTGCGGCCCTGTGGGAAAAGGAGAGGGTGGATCCTGTCGGGTTGTTCCCTGAGCAAACTGTCAAAGTCGTCTGGCAGAATGCCCCATCACCAGAACTTTCCAACAGGCACCAGGACGTAGCTTGGCTGGTGGTGAGAAGGTCATTGCCCGACAGATCCTTCATGCCACTGCACGCTGCCCTTGAAGAGACTGGAGGGGGTTAGAGACTGTCACAAATCTCCTTCTGGGATGTGTCTTTGCAAAGAAGGTCTTGAGAGAGATGCTGTGGTTTTTGTCGAGGTGCACTCTGAGCAGCTCCATGACACAGGGCTCTGTGCTCTACGGTCTGCTCCCTGGGACACACACCGTGACAAACATCGACTGCACGTAGAAGGCCATCAAGTCAGTGAAAGGCACTCTTTGGTCCACCTGAAACTTGTTGGTCTTCCAGTGTAAAGAGTTGACTTCAACTGAGTGTAACAGACTGGCATGTTCTGAGGTCCAGGACTATGTGCTGAAGGATGCATTAAAGTTTGGGGAAGCTGCCATTGGAAAGACCACCATCTGAGGGCTTTCTGCCAAAGTACAACCTCAAAATTAGCATAAGTGTAAGTAACAAATGGCCTTTGTATAGAAACTCTGAGAAATGTCAAAGCTCCAAATTTTTCCTCTCTGTAAAGACTGTTCAGAACTGAGTTAGAACATTTCTACATACTGGAAGATGATTTTTATGAATAAAGTATATTTTTGAAATAAAAAATGTTGTCAGTCTGCAGAGGTTGTAAAGCAACTGGCTGGTGGTTCCCTCAATGTTGGTAAAAGTCCAACACTGGAGAGACTGTGACCCTTTGCAATTTGCAGCAAATGCCCCATGGCTTGCTTTGACCCTTCTATATTACCACAAAGTACAGTGGATTATTGGGGAGACAGTGGTGCAGCGGTAATGCTGAACTAGTAATCCCAAAGCCCAACTTAATGATCTGGGGACATGGGTTCAAGTCCCATTTGGGCAGATGGTGAGATTTGAATTCAGTGAATAAATGTGGATCCAATTTTCTGAAGAAGGGTCCAGACCCGAAATGTCAGCTTTCCTGCTCCTCTGATGCTACCTGGCCTGCTGTGTTCATCCAGCTCTACACCTTGTATATCTCAGACTCCAGCATCGGCACTTCCTACTATCTCTGGATCCAATTATCATTGATTTGTCATAAAACCCCCTCTAGGTCAGTAATGCCCTTTAGAGAAGGAAATCTGTCATCCTTACCAGGTCTGGCTTACATATGATTCCAGATCCACAGCAATGACAGACTCTTAACTACCCCCTGAAAAATCCTAACCAGCCATTCAGTTCGGGGGCAATTATGGATGGGCAGCACGTGCTGGCCTTGCCAGTGATGGCCGTGTCCCATGAAAGAGTAAAGGAACCGACATCTTTGATTTACTAACAACTCCCTCCAGAGCATGGTGGATAACCTGAATCTTACTATAATATTGCCCCATTACTGGATTCATAATCCAGGGAACAAAAGTTCAGTTCCCAGGTTCAAATCAAACTGGGCTTTTAAAAAGAAACAGCTTAAAAAAGAAAGTCACAGAGAAGCTATCAGCAAGGCTTAAAACATCTCCCAAAACATAAGAAACTTGTATTGATGGCACACTGACGACAACTGGTTGCATTTCTTAGGCACCTAAGTATCTGGGCTAATATTAAGCTTCCAGGTCACAACTGAAGCATGCTTCCAGTAATCCAAGTCAAATCAGAGTATGATTTATGCCCTCAGGTAATTTCGTGATTGATATTAAGAGTTTGTCCCTTAAAGGCAGATTGACAAACTGACACTAAGATATATTGCACCATTTGTAGCAAATCAGAGCAACCTGAGAGGAGCGGCAAAGCTGGCCTTTCAGTGATCTCCACATCCCTAAGGTGAGTCTAAAAATGTTCATATGTCGAGGCTTTCAGTTTGCACCTATTGTTAGTGTCCACCAATTCTGTAATAATGTTCTTGGTTCGATTGATTGTCCTACCAGTGAGTCATGGGGTCGGGGGGCAACTTTTTAAAAAAAAATTAGAAACCAATTCATTGATAACAATTTGTTAGCTACTGTCGGTGTCAGCTCCACATGGTAGAACACAGATTATCTTGCTGGCTTTTGAAATAGCCTTGAGGTGTCAAAAGTCATGTTCTTCAGTTTTTTGGCTGTTAAACACGAAATGTGCAGCATGCCTTGATTCTTGCTGAAAGTGAAACCGAGACACTTTGATCTGAAGACGAAGGGTGGGGGAAATTTTCCAACGCAGAGCATTGCAAAGGTGAACAGCACTGCATTTGTAAGTGTAGGACTGATGCTCCCAGTTGTCTTGATGCCTTGGCAGGTTCCTGCCTAATGCACATCGGATTGTGGTAAAAGGATGCTTTATAACTGAGGTAAGTGTCTGAGCACTGTCCTCTCAAAATGATTGACTTTTGAGAGTGCTCCCAAATGCTGCTATCCCTGTTGTGTAGCTGTGGCCCCAAAGCACTTTCCCCGTGATTTGTGTAGCTTTGCAGAACATCTCCACTTTTATTTTGTGCTCACACGAGTTTTGAACAGAAGACACTGTGCAAAGGGGCTCAAATCTGTATTGCTTGGCAAATTGTAACAATCGCAATGCATTCTCATCTCCAGGGGCAGCTGAGCTTTTTCACAGGCATGTTGTCCAAAGGCTCAGTTGGCTTTCAAATGCAGACTGCAATGCACAGTTGCTGATTTCTGTGCGCGTGTTTCTGCTGGAGCCAAATTCAGTTGATTGCTTCCAGACTGAATTTATTCAATTATAGCGTGGTCCCTTTTCATCTGGAGAGGCTGGAAGGTTGGAGGAGGGAATACTCTTGGATTGTGAAGCTCTAAACTGGGCAGAGGAGTGAGAAAAGGAGAGAAATCAAGACAGACATTACAGCATTTACTGATAGCACTTGTCAAGTGGTAGGTTGATTGGGTAAGAATCTCACCACAGAGTCTGGCTGACCACTGGATTTTTCCAATACTGTTTGTACTTAATTTAGATCTCCAGCATCTGCAGTATTTGGCTTCTATATTTGTGGTTGCCTATCTCGTACTGTTCTAGAAATGATGGGTTAACGTCACTTCTGGTTCTACCTGCTGTATTCAGGTGGAACAACATTGAGGTACCTTGCTGCACTAAAAATGCTCCTCCCAGCGATGTTTCCTTCACTTCTTGCTTCTTTGTACTTGGCAGACTGGGTGACCAGTGTCAATAAGTGAGGAGCTGGGAAAGCACGGCAGGTCAGACAGAAGAGCAGGAAAGTCAACGTTTCGGGCCGAAACCCTTCGTCAGGACTGGCTGGCAGACTGGGCGACCATTTTGTGGAACAGCTGAGTCAAGTTCACGTCACATGACACTGCACTTCCTGTCACCTGTCATTTTAACTCTCCAACCTGTTCCCACACTGTCCTCTCTGTCCTTGGCCTGCTTCACTATCCCATTGCAACCAGCGTCTCATCCTTCAGTTGGGCAGTTTATAGCCCTCTGGACTAAACCCTGGATATCAGAACACAACGTCCGTCCATGATTTGTTTACTTGTTAACTCGACCCTGAATCAGATCCCAATCCCGCTGGTCAGAGAACCAGTGAGAGACCCACTGCAAACCACCTGCCAGTTGGGCAGTGGCGAGGCCTGCCAGTGAGATCTTGGGACCACCCTCAGTAAATCCATGCCAGAGGTGGTCACCTCTTCTGCTCAGCAGCACCACAAGGGAGGCTGTGGCTGCTCAGGGAAAAACATCCAGTGGAGTCCTGGGATAGCAAAGTGACAAAGGCTCAGGGAGGTGGAGCAGGAGGTGGGTGTTGGAGGGAGGCCAGGTACCTCTCATCCCACCTCACGAGGTGTCGTTCCCACCTCCAAACCTGCCTCCAGCAGGAACAATTGATTCCCCCTCCCCCACAATGCCCTCTGTTTCTCTCTCAACACCCGCCACCAGACCTAGTTGAGAATTTGCAGCATTTCCTTTTTTTTTCATTTAAGGAGGAAGGGACATGCATTTATGTAGTCTCCTTCTTAATTTCAGGATGGCCCACAGCCATTAAGACCAATGGATTTCTTAAAAAAACAATGTAGGCGACCATTGGGATCCTGACAGGCATTTCTTTTACACAGCATGATCCCACAAGCAGGTCACCAAGATCGTTTATTCCGTCGGGTGCTGGCTGTGTGACTAATATCGGCTCAGACACTGGCAGATACCCCCAGCTTGGAGCCATCCGAGAGGGCCTTAGCTTAATGTCTCATCTGAAAGATGTGGTACCACCAACAGTCAGGTACATCCCTCAGGCTCTGAAGTGATTCTTAAATCGACGATCTTCTGACTCCGAGACTAGGGAGGTGCAGAGTTGTCTGCTCATCACGTTGATAGTTCCTCAAGTGGATCTGCAACTTTCCCCTCAATCTCTCAAAGCACCAGATCAATACTGATAGCAGGGCTAGTAAAACCTCTGAGCTCTGTAACCAGGTATGTGTCCTTCATTAAAATAGGATGGTTTGCATTTGCAATTCCTCCCATTAACATTGATCAAAATAACAGCATTTTGAGGGCTGGATCTCAAAGATCAACACAAAAGCTCAGGCTTTCCCAAAGGACCTCACATCTGTGAAGTTATTTAAGCTCTTGGATGGGCTACTTCTGCCAGCCAGCTTGTGCAGGGCAGCAGGCCAAGGACAGCACAGTGGTGAGGGCACAGTCAGTCAGTCTTTTGGCTGCTATCATCAATTGGAGCAGCAGGAGGAGGAGGCGAAGAAGTTTCTCCTGCAGCAGCGTCACGAAATCTGGCGTTTCAACCCTTGTGCTTCCTGTGCGAGACTCAACTCGTCACGATAAGGATCAAGGGGAGTTGCAGCTTTGTGTGAATAGATGAGGTATCTGTTGCCCTGACGTTTCTCATGCTGTGAATTATCTAAGGGACGAGACCGTGTGTTGAGGTCATCTCCTGGGCAAATTGTAGGTTGGTATGTCTTTGCTGCACTTCTGAAGGTGATTTTACACAAGTAGTCTTGTTTAAGAAGGCATTCCAAAGGTGTCCTCTGTATATGATTGTGCCCGCGCACTTAATCAAGACTGAGACTGTGGAATGCTGCCCTGCCCTATATGCCTTCTTTCAGATGGAGGCCCATTCTGCCTTCTCTGCTGGGACCAATGGGTGCCATTCTGAAGAAGAGCATGGGGCATTTTCCTCAGTGTCTTTTTAACTGGTTCCTCAGTCAACATCATTGTGTCAACATTATCAGGGCACTGCTTGTGGGATCTTGCCATGCACAATTTGACCGCTGTACATTACGGCTACAATTGCACATCTAAAAGTGCTTCATTGACTGGAAACATGTTGCAAGTGATGTAAGGTGCTATATAAATGCAAACTCATTTTTTTCTCTATTTGCTGGTGGTAGTGCAGTTAAAAAAGTACACTGAAACCTGTATTACTTACAAACACACAAGCTAATTTCACAAAACAGTCTTGAGGCATTGTACATGAAGAATCAAGATAAAATGCCATCCTCAGGTGAGAGGTTAGACAGTGGGAGTTAACTGAGACTAGAGGACATGTGCAGAATGCAAATTCCATTTTAAAGCCAACCCAGTTTTATATTTGCATCAACATTTGAAATTGAAAACTTTTCACATTGTAATTATAACCTCCCATTTGCAATGGTGCCAGAGTTCCTACACTCATGGAAAGGTAACAGGTTTCCATAGACAATTCTGATTAGTGTTGCATAGAAATGTGTGTAAGATGTTAGAAAGTAGCATGTAAAATATAGGATTTTAGACCTTTTAATAACTCTTTGATCATTTTGTTAATTCTGAAACGATGTGGGCCTGGAGCAAAACATGCAAATTCAACTATGATTAATTTCTTATTCAATATTGGTAACTAGGCAACAGTGCTTGGAAAAATCACAAACATGACCAACTCTTTACAGGATCAAACATGGGCTTGATGACCTCGCCTCTGCCTTTTTGGCAGTTAGACATTGACATATCTTTAGCCATTTTTGATCAAAGTTTGAAGCCAGGTTTGCACTGATTGGAAGAGGGCACAGTAGTTGGCCTCAGGACCTTTGGGTTTGGACAGGGATGAATGATGATCAGGGATGAGTGAAGAAAGTCACCCAGGATACTAACTGGAATTGTGTGTGTGTGTGTGTGTGTGTGTGTGTATGTCTGTGTGTGTGTGTGTATGTCTGTGTGTGTGTGTGTGAGTGAGTGTGTGTGTGTGTGTGCCTGTGTAGGTGGCTACACTCACTTGTATTAAGTTAACTCTCGATTGGCCTTGGACAGAGAATGTTTTGCCATCAAACCACGTGAATGAATATTGGCCGCTAGTGTAACGAGCATGGGTGGAGTGTGAAGAAGCAGCCATTTTCCTTAGAGGGGATAATGTAATTTGCCAAATGTAAGCCCAATGTTACAATCAGGTTAGGAGGGACCAGCTGGTTTCCCCTTTTCCCTCTCATTACCACAGGGTTTTAATTTTGCGTGTGGATTTCTTTGCCAATTTTCTTTCTAATATGCTCATGGGCTATGAGCGTCACTGGCTAGGCCAGCATTTATTACTTATCCCTAATTGCCCACAGTGCTGTTATGAGTACATCGCATTGCTGTGGGTCTGGACTCTTGTAGAGAGTGAAGAAATGACGTGAAACCTGTATAAGATGCTTGTCAGACCTGGAGTACTGTGTACAGGTCTAGGAAGGATGTGAACACGTCAGAGGGTATGCAGAAGTGGTTTACAAGAATAGCTTCAGGGATGGAGAAATTCTTCAGTGAAGGTGATAGGTTGGGACTGTTCTCCTTGGAGGGAGATCTGATGGAGGTTTTCAAAATCAAAATAGCCACCGTGCTGCTTCTTGAAAAGGTCATGAAAATGAGTTCTTTTGAAAGACTGAGGAGATGCCTGCACTGGTGCATATTTTTTAAAAAAAGGAGGTTGCTGGAAGGACACTTTGGACTTTTCTTTAAAAGTGTTCCTGGAAGAAACAATTAAGGTCAGTAAACAGCCAAATCCTTGTAGACTTTGGAATTGCTTGGATTTGTTTCCAGAGAAGTCACAAGTCTGGGCTTAGAGGCTATCAGGATTTCCTTGGATGTTGTTCAGAAAGATGAGTTGAGCTTTCTCTGCTCAGGGAAGAGCCGCACAACTCATTGCCATCTTTCGGAAAAAAACCCTTTGAGAGTCCAGTGTGAGAGCTGAAGAGAACTGATGCAGCAATTCTGAGAAGCTTCTGGAAGACTTCCTCTTGATAACTCCTGAATAAATTGCTACTGTAAAGATCCCCAGTAACTACTGCATGTGTCTAGTGAAACCTATCTACATGCAGCAGAATGCCAGACCGAAAACCATCTGGAGCAATTCATATCTTGTCTTTCTTCTTCAAGAAATAACAATAACTTGCTTCTCCGCGTGTGTTAGATTATTCAGAATTGTTAATATTTGACATGTCAAACTAGATGTTAATCAACTTTACATCAGTGTTTATTAAGTCTTGTTATTATAAAAAGAATTAATTATGTTATTATAGAAACCCATTGATGGATTCTTTTGTGTTGTGAAACCAATATAGACAAAGTATATAATTGTCTATATGGGTAACTGGGTAAAATATTCAATTATCTATTGGGACCAGTGGAACTGGTGACAGATAGTTCACTCATCCGACCTCCATTGTAATTAAATGAACTCTACAGGGCAGTGTTTGTGCAAATCAGAACTTCTCCAGACCAATTCAACAATTGTTTGTCTAAATGTATCCTAAATAACTCTGTGACTTGCTGCTTAATTTTGGTCAAGATTGTGTTGGCTGGGAATTGGATTAGTAATGTCACCAGCAGATCATGCTGGTGTCTGCCACCAACTGAGGACTTAAGCGGAATTGAAGTCCAATTTCAGGCATACAATGACAGTATTCTGACCTGACACTATTCCCAGTTGCTTCTAACTTTCCAAAAAAATTTACCCCTTTGTGCTGAATCAAGTACTTGGCGCTTTTCTGCAGCTCTCCCCAGTAGACTGTCCCTGAATTGGATGCGTTTCTGATGGATGCTAATTTAGTCGTGCAGATGGTTTTGGTTACTAACAATTCCTCCCTGTTGCAGTCCTCTACAGCTAATTGTCTTAAATGGAAATGTGCGTACAATCATAGGGCTCACATTATCAATCCTCACTGTGACGTTGAAGAAGGAGTGAGTCATTGTGCAGTGCAGGGTTTGGACTCTGAGGAGCTGGCCTGCGATAAGTTGGCCTCCATTTTGATCTCTCGAGAGGATCTGATCTCCATTCACCTCAAGCCAAGAGTGTTTGATGTAATGATTAACTGGGAACTTCAATTAATTTGGAACTAAATCCTCTATATGTCTTTCCATCTTTCTCCATTTAAGGACTCAACAGCTGTGGGCTGCGATGGCAAGACTACCCAAAGCAAACTGTCATTGTTCATGAGTCTGTTCTGACGGAAATTTCTTTTCAATTTTTCTGAGACAGCGGGAGCCGTGATTATGGTGTTTTTAAACACAAGTTTCATTTAGAGTCGTAGGACAGTACCTCAAATTTGATCTAAATGGTCTAAGTATGAAAACCCTACAGGTTAATTTTTTTTTAAAAAATCATTTCCAGGCCACATGTAGTACTGAGAAGACTGACATTGATTCCCAATATATATCCAAGCCAGATTGGTGGCAAACTTCAATTTTAAGTAACTTATGTGTGAAACTGAAGATGAAGAAATAGTGAGGATAGTAATGTTCTACAGAGATCCAGTGTGTGTATGATGGGCTGAATGGCCTGCTACTGTACTATGGTGGTACTGTGACTCTATAAACTTGTCGCATGTTTTTGAAGAAAGCATAACCCGGGAAAACAACTTGGGGTGTTCTGAAATCCTGAATACACATTGTAAAATGCAAAGTTCTGAAAAAGGGTTATTAGAAACGTTGAACAAAACCAAAGTTGCTGGAAAAGCCCAGCTAGTCTGGCAGCATCTGTGAAGGAAAAAACAGAGTTAACGTTTCGGGTCCAGTGACCTTTCCCAGAACGGAAGTAACACACCTGTTCTGAGGAAGGGTCACCAGACCCGAAACGTTAACTCTCTTTTTTCCTTCACAGATACCGCCAGACCTGCTGAGCTTTTCCAGCAACTTTTGTTTTTGTCCCTGATTTACAGCAGCCGCAGTTCTTTTGGTTTTTATTAGAAACGTTACAGTGTGGAGCTAGAGGAACACAGGGTCCCCAACCTGAAACATCAAGTTTCCTGCTCCTCTGATGCTGCCTGGCATGCTGTGTTCCTCCAGCTCCACACTGTGTTATCTCTGACTCCAGCATCGGCAATTCTTACTATCTATTAGAAACAATAGCTCTGTCTGTCCGTCCACTGCTGAGCTTCTCCAGCACTTTCCATTTTCATTTCAGTAGCTGCGGTACTTTGCATTCCATATCAATGCAAATCTTTTATTCTAAAAAGAAATGACAGGCAACACCAAGAACCGTTTCAGAATCTCACTGCTACGGATTCTCTTGCCTCAGGTGATGACTAGGTGGAGCTACATCCCAGGGATTTGTCTCTTAGTCTCTTTTGCTAATCCTTTACTTCTGCAAACAGATGAGGATTAATATCAGACCAAGGAGCTGAATCGTTTTGTAAGGACAGTGCAGTACATTCGTGGCAGCGTCTTAAAGTTGGCTAAGAATAGGCCTCAATCGAGAGGAATTTCTGGCTGTGGTTTCCATGTGCCTGAGGCCTGTAGTGGGCCTGAGTCAGATGATTATATGTTCAAAATCCACAGGAGGGTTTGTGAGTGCGTGACCTTACCGAGGGAATAACCCATCTTCGAAGCGGCTACTCTCTGGGCAAGGCCTTAACAGGCCTTAGTTTGAGAGACGTATGGAAACGTGACTGTGGCACTGTTTTGAAGAAGGCCAAGAGTGGTCCCCTGCTAATCTGGGAAGCATTCCTCCTGGCAAAGCAAATGATGTTGCTATGTATCCCATTGATGTTAATGGTATCTTACTGTGTCCAAAAGGGCTGCTCCATTTCTGTACATAATGGTAAGTATACACTATCTTCAGCTCTGGAGAACTTTGGACCATCCCAAGGATACGAAAGGCTTAAATGCATATTTTGTCTGTGTTTGTTCTTCTGTGTTTTTTATTAAAGTTGTAAAACTATACATTAAGCGATAACTGTAAACATCATTGGCCTGATTTTCCGATGGCTGTAATGTTTTTGCGGGATAGGTGAGTTGTGTGTCAGGATCCCATGGAATCTCAGACGTACGGGGAGAACACAGGAAAGTGGACATGAGGAATGTCAGATCTGCCATGATCCTATCAAATGATGGAGCAAACTCAAGGGGCCGAATGTCCTACTCCTGTTCCTATTCCTAGTGGTCTGTGTAATGCACTGCATATGGACTGCAACAAGTTGGAGAAATCAGTTCACCACCCCTTCTCCAGTGTTGGCGATGGCCTAGTGATGTTATTGCTGGGCTGTTAATCCAGAGACCCAGGTAATGTTCTGGGGGACCAGGTTCAAATCCCACCATAGCAATTGAATTCAATAAACATCTGGGATTTTCTGGCCTAATGCAGACCATGAACCCATTGCCAGTTGTTGGATAAACCCATCCGGTTCTCTAATGCCCTTTAGGGAAGGATTCTGCCATCCTTACCCAGTCTGGCCTATGTGTGATTCCAGAACTGCAACAATGTGGTTGACTCTTAACTGACTTCTAGGGATGGGCAATAAATGGCTAGCCAGCAATGCCCTCATCCCATGAATGAGTGAAAGAAAAATTGGGGATGGACAGTAAATGGTGGCCTAGTTAGTGACACCCACATCCAGTGGATGGATAACTGTGGACTGGAAATTCAATGTTAATATTTTTCCATTTTTGATTTCACACACTGGGCTGCTATATCCCGCATTCCTCCAGGATATTATTAGGGATCATTAACAAAAGATCCTTCCCATTTTAGACACTACGTGTTAAAACTGGGACGTAAATGAACAACAGGTTTTTGATTGAAACATTTGCACCAAACAACAAAACTTGCACTTATATAGCATTTTAAATTAGCAAAACATTTCAATTTGTTTTAGAGGAGCACTATTGAATGAGACTTTGACACTGAGTCACTTGAGGAAATTTCAGGACAAGCATCTTCCTCCCACTTTGATGAAGTTTCTTAAAGGAGGAGATAGAGAGACGAGGTGCTGGGGAGATTTAGGGAGGGAATTCAGGGATAGGCACAGCTGCCAATGTCTGAATAATGCCAAAATTAGAGTACAGATCCTTCGGAGGGTTTTGGAAGTTGCAAACACAGAGAGAGGCGAGATCTTGGAAGGGATATGAAACCCAGGATGAATCGAGTTGTTGCTTAATGAGATGACAACATAGAATATATAGAATCCCTACAGTGCAGGAGCAGGCCATTCCGCCCACTGAGTCCACACCGACCCTCCAAAGAGCACCCCACCCAAACCCACCCCCACACCCTATCCCTGCAATCCTGCATTTCCCATGGCTAATTACCCCTATCCTCCACACCCCTGGACACCACAGAACAATTTAGCATGGCTAATCCGCTAATCCGCAGACCTTTGGACTGTGGGAGGAAACCAGAGTACCCAAAGGAAACTCACATAGACGTGGGGAGAATGTGCAAACTCTACACACGTTTGCCCAAAGGTGGTATTGAAAGTGGGTCCCTAGTGCTGTGAGGCAGCAGTGCTAAACACTGAGGCACCGTGCCACTCCATGGGTTGGTATAGGGGGAGCCATGGGCAAATGGGATTTGGTGGGTGAACCAGGAATAGGGCAGCAGAGATTTGCACAGCTTTGGGTTTGAGCAGTTTAGAAGACACAAGTGTGGATTTCAGCTGAGATGGGCTGAGGCAAGGTAGTCGTGTGATGTTTTAGACAGTTTTAGTTCTGTTCCTTGCTGTGGTTTTGGGTCTTGGTTTAGGCTGTGTTTTGGGATTGATAGAGACCGCAGGGTGCTAAGCTGTTGCTACGTTTAACCTTTTGTTAAACGTGCTTTTGTACGCAACGCAAGGCCTCACTTGGAACCACCTGACAGTCAACTGTGTCATGTGATCTTACATCACTGATGATGTTGACAGTCTAGTTGCATGTTGAGCACTAATCCTTTACACTACACTCGCAATGGAACAGTTATATGGTTAGAAGGTCAGGTTAGCGTCTAATAGTACGCTCGTGTTGCAAACAGCCTGGATCACCCTCAGCAGTTTGACAGAGAGAGGGATGGAGTCAATTCCTAGGGAACAGAGTTAGTGGACAGCTTCTGTTTTCTCAGCAGTTAATTGGTGGAAATATCTGCTCATTCACGAACTGATAGCAAAGAAACAAAGATAATTGAGTCCACTATCGTTTGCACTTACAAATTGCCCAATCTTCGGCCATGATCAACTAGATTGGTGGAGCAGGCTTGAAGGGCAGAATGGCCTACTCCTGTTCCTATTTTCCATGTTGCCTAATATAACTCTCTGTTACAATAACGGTGATTATGGACAGAAATTACGGATGGAATTTCACTTCCCTGATGTGAGTAATGTCAAGAAAGGTGGGAAAACACGCCAGATCGCTTCCTCACCACAGCACCCTTGCCCAGTTCGTGGCCGCCATCTTCTTCCTTGAGCTCTTGTCCGGACAGGTTGGAACCAGCCTCAGCCTGTCATGGTGCCCTCTCTCAGATCAGCTCAGACACCGTTAGCTCATTAACGCTTTACTGTGGAGCTCGGGGAACAGCTACTGCTTACATACTCCTGCCAGGACATACAGGGACACATGCGCACCTCGTACATCCATGCAGAATGCTTTTGTGGTCACATGGACATATGCTCCTCTACGGCTCTGAGCCTGCTTCCTTAGCTGTTCTTGACTTTGCGCACATTTGGTGGTGTGCCAGCCTCTCTGCGTGGGTCACACTGTTTTCATAGTAAACAGCATCTTGAGGCCTCAGTCACAGGCCACCGGTCTGTGTGGTTCACATTGCTTTATGGGGCAGAGGGAGATGCCAGCCGTTTATCCCTAAAGGGAGCACAGGACAGTGAATGTACCAATCAGACAGGCGGGTGAACATGTTGCTGTGCACTGACATCTGAGCTGCAGCATGCTTTATGCAACAAACACATTGCGTGGGCTACAAACAAATGGCCATGGCTGAAATTCAAAGAGGAACAATCTATAGTGAGGGGCAGGAGCTTGAGTCAAGGGGCTTGTCTACACTCCAGGGCTTGGCCACAGTAAGTTAGACATTTGGTTCTACCAGGAACTGGGGCCTTGCAGTCTGGGGATTGGGTAATTCCTGCAAGTTGAGTGCAGGCAGGATTACAAGTGTTTCTGAAGAAGGGTCCAGACCCGAAACGTCAGCCTTCCTGCTCCTCTGATGCTGCTTGGCCTGCTGTGTTCATCCAGCTCTACACCTTGTTATCTCAGACTCCAGCATCGGCAGTTCCTACTATCTCAGGATTACAAGTGTGCTGTGAAGACATCAGCCCAGAGTATCCTGCAGGGAGACAAAGGGAAGGATTAAGTGTGATGGAAGTGGATAGATGAGCAGTTAGTGGTGATGCACGGGCCGGAGAGATGGTAAGGTGTCGTTAACGAGCGAATGTTAAAAGAAGGATATTATTGAGCTGGAGAGAGTTTGGAAGAGATTTACCAGAGTGTTGCCAGGAATGGAGGGTTTGAGTGATAATGAGAGGATGGATAGTCTGGGACTTTTTTCACTGGGGTGTAGGAGGTTGAGGGGTGGCCTTGTACAGGTTTATAAAAACATAGGGGATACAGACAAGGTGAGTGGCAGGTATTTTTTCCATAGCATGGGGGATTTCAAGACTAGGGGGCATGTTTTTAAGATGAGGGGCGAGAGGTTTAGAAAAGACATGGGGACAATTTTTTTTACACAGAGAGTAGTTCATGTATGGAATGAGCTTCCAGAGGAAGTGTTGGATTGGGGTACAGTCACAATGTTTAAAAGAGATTTGGATAAGTACATAAATATGAAAGGTTTAGAGGGATATGGGCCAAGCGCAGGTAGGTGGGATTATGGTCAGCATGGACTGGTTGGACTGAAGGGTCTATTTCTGTGCTGTGTCACTCTATGAGTGGGAAACACAGAAGGCAGGAAAGGCTGTGATGATAACATGAGTGAGGGCTGTTTAAGGGGAACATGATATATGCGGTCGTGGGATGTGATGTCCATCTTGGTCAGATACGTGGTTGTGTTAGAGAGAATATTGGCCCCGTGTGTGTGAGGTAGCAGAGAGAAGATGTTGGATCATATCTTTGTGGAGCACAGAAGATCATCGCCTTGTTTCCCACACCGCTGAGTGGCACAGTTCACCCAGGACACAGCACTGACCTGAGCTGCAATCCATGTCCTGCAGGATTTGCTCTGGTGCTGTGGCCTACTGTGACAGTGAGCTGGAAGAGGATCTGCCTTCCTCTCCACCCACCGGCAGCAAGTGCCCGGAGCAGCGAGTCCTGGAGTGTGGGCCTGGGGACCAAGCTGGAACACCACATGATGCTGCGTGTCCTGGAGTAGCGCGAGGTACGAGCCCAGAACACCATATGGGGGCTGTAAGTCCCCAGATCTCTGCATGGAGGCTGTGAGTCCCCGAACACTGCATGGGGGCTGTGAGTCCCCGGAACACCGCATGGGGGGCTGTGAGTCCCCGGAACACCGTATGGGGGGCTGTGAGTCCCCGGAACACCGCATGGGGGGCTGTGAGTCCCTGGAACACCACATGGGGGGTTGTGAGTCCCTGGAATACCGCATGGGGG
>NC_063353.1:4875323-4875564 GCF_021869965.1 Rhincodon typus | reverse complement strand
TGGGGGGTTGTGAGTCCCTGGAATACCGCATGGGGGGCTGTGAGTCCTGGAACACTGCATGGGGGGCTGTGAGTCCCTGGAACACTGCATGGGGGCTGTGAGTCCTGGAACACTGCATTGGGGGGCTGTGAGCCCCTGGAACACCGCATGGGGGGCTGTGTGTCCCCGGAACACCGCATGGGGGCTGTGAGTCCCCAGAACTCCGCATGGGGGGCTGTGAGTCCCAGAACAGGGCATGGGG
>NC_063353.1:4851278-4875313 GCF_021869965.1 Rhincodon typus | reverse complement strand
CCAGAACTCCGCATGGGGGGCTGTGAGTCCCAGAACAGGGCATGGGGACTGTGAGTCCTGGAACTCCGCATGGGGAATCCCAAGTCCTGGAGCGGTGCGAGGGAGATGAATCCCGGTAAAGTGTAACTTATGTTGTTGGTGCAGAGTACTGGTGAGGAGCGGACTGGAGACTGGTGTGATGCAGGATAGTTGTTAGCCTTAGATAGTTGTTAGACCACGTGCTGAACTGCTGCTGTTTGGTACTCTTACCGAACTGTAATGTAAATCCTTACCTTTTAATCCTCTTTTGTACAACGACATTTTTTTTTACTCTAAGATTTGTACCTATGTATTTGTACCTAAGATGGCACTATTAAAAGGCAGCCATTGTAAAAATTTTTCACTGCACTCCTGTCCTTCTGTACTGGAGTAGAAGTGACAATAGAGGATATTCTATTCTATTCTATTCTATTCTACCCGTCCCATCGATCAAGACCTCTAAGGTCCTGGCTATGAAGCAGGGAAAGAGCTTCCCTTTCCTCTGGGCTGTATTCAGTAATCACGGCTGAGAAGCACAGTGTGTAAGAGCAGTTTCTGGTTGACAGCAACTGAAGTGGAGAGTAGCTGGGATTTAAATATGGCGTCAGAGGCGTGAAACCCAGAGGTGCTGACCTCGTTGAGCACTTCCACTGCCTTGTGGCCAATCAATTCCCCAGGCAAGGTATCATAAAGCCCTGAGTCATTGGAGACTGGGTTCCATGGACCACAATTAATAAAACCCTTCACTGAAAATGGAGACATTCAGCCCTATGTGCTAATTGCAGTCATTCCCACTTTTGTCAGTCTCTGCGCATGGATTTCATCCATAATCTCTAAAGTGTTCAGGCCTTTTAATCATAGACCCAGGTAATGTTCTGGGTTCAAATCCTGCCACGACAGAGGGTGGAATTTGAATTCAATAGAAATCTGAAATTAAAAAATAGAATAGGCAGTTGTCAATTGTTGTAAAAACCCATCTGGTTTACTAATGTCCCCTAGGGAAGGAAACTGCCATCCTTACCTGCTCTGGCCTACATGTGACTCTAGACCCACAGCAATGTGGTTGAGTTTTAACTGCCCTTTGGGTAATTAGGGATGGGCAATCAATGCTGCCCAGCCAGCAACATATATCCCGTGAATGAATGAAAACAATGACAGCCTTTTTACCATTGCTTGTTATCATCAACTGTGAGCTACTTACCACCACAATCACTCGTGGGTGCCTGGATGAGATTAAAAGCCGATCAGGTACTTTCCTGGTCAGCCTCAGGGCTCTCGGGTCCTGCAGGGTGAATTTCACACCTCTGGCCAATCAGAGGCCGGCAGCTGTTTAGTGCCACTGAGGAGCGGTGATCACTGCCAATACTGCAGGAGGAGGACGAGCCACCGAGCCTCACACCCAGAAATGTGTGTGTGGGTGTCTGTGTGTGTGTGTGTGTGTGTGTGTGTGGGTGGGTGTGGGGTTGGGGGGGTTGTGGGGTTGGGGGGTCGATGTCTGTCAGACCGGTCGCAGTGAGGAGTGGGAGGAAGGTCAGCTCAATGGGCAAGGCCTTGGCCTTCCTACAGGAATGGCCCTTGCTACTGGCTGTTGGCCACAAGATGCCCATGTGGGGGCTACCCCCAACCCCATTCTCCTGGCAGCCAACCCACATGGTGTAGGCACACAATCAGCCTTGGGATGCAGCAAGACTGTCCTTGACCCTTCATGACCTGGGTAGCTGTGAGGATGGTGAGCTGTCCCCTAAACTACCAGCCCCATCTGTGTGCCAGTCCACTCCCCAGAGCCACTGTGCTCCACCCACCCATAACAAAATATCCATTGGAATGATACCAGAGGGACCACCTGGCATTGATCGAGTTATCAGGCATAGCAAAGGTGTACCCAGCCCAAAGCAACTCTGCATGAACCTCCTCACTGACATCTGGCGATGTGTGTCGGAATTGGGTGAGGTGTCCCATAGAACACTCATGCACCAAAAGCTGCTTTGGCACCCCATTCCAAGCCTGTGGCCTTCACTGACTGAGAGGGCAAGGGCAATAGGAACATGGGTACCTTGCCACTCGCAAGACCCTCTAAGGCACAGAGCTTACTGACTGAACAATATCACCAATCCTTCACTGTGACTGCCTCTGTAACAGCACGGTAAATATACCCACATTACTCAGACTGCAGGGGTTCACAAAGACAGCAACCATCAACGTCTCCAGGACAGTTAGGGGCAGGCAACAAATGCTGGCCTAACCAGCAATTCCCACATCCTGTAAATAAATAAATTTTAAAAATCACCAGGAAGACGTCTGAGATCTGTAAACACATCTTTGTAATCTTCTAGGATTTACTCCGCAGTCATTGGCCTGTGAAATGCTACAGTTTGCCTGCTGGCCCCTGGAAGGTTACTAGTCCAAGGTTTAAAATTTGCTCGGCTCAGAGGAGAGGGTTTTGCTTAACGTCTCTATCTGGAACTCCAGGTCTTTGCTCTTCCCGTGGCAGAGGGTTGTCAGCTTCATTTGCCCTTTAGGGATGAGCATCATTCCACCACATCACCTTAACTTTACCTGCAAGGGCTTCATTTTTGGGTCACTGTCTTGAGTCGAGTTTCTGAAGCTGATGATGTTCCACGAATCACCACTGTCCTGTCTGGCACTTCGTGTTCTCTTTCTGCAGTTATCATACGAACAGTCACAAACTGTTGGTCTTTAGGCCCGATGGTGGCAACTCGATGTAAGGTATGAAGTGATTTATTAGAATCACTGACTGACATCATTACAGTGCCATCTTTATGAGCTCGCTTTTCTTCTTTCTAGCTCAAACCTTGTGTGCAATGGCTCCACTTCTTGCAATTTCCCCATGCTGGACACAAATTCTTTTCTTTCACGCATTACCATATGCAATGTCTACCCTGTCCCCTGCCCTTGATCTTTCCCCTGGCCCTTTTGTCAATAGTTTTTCTTGCTAATTTTTAGGTCTTGTTCAGCCCAGAATGTCTTCCAGAGTAATGCAAAGCTTCATCTGTTCTCCCTTTAAAATGCACTGGCTAATGATTGACAACTTTTGCACCTGCTTATAATCTTCTTGAAAGTAATGTTCTCCTTTTTCAGCAGAAATGCTCTCATGGCAGGATCTCTTATGATTAAGACAATCTATCTAATGATATCACTTTTTAGTTGTCCAAACTCTCAGGCGTTAACTCAATATATCACCGTAGTCAGATGTAGTTCAATATTCTTCCCCCCAACACCCTGAGCTCTGATGTTGAACACACAGTGCTCATAAGTAATATTTGTCGAGGGTTCAAATTTTTTTTAACTTTTGCTCGCTTATCATCAACTCCCAGCTCCTCAAAGAACAATTTCTTGGCCATCTTCTCTTTCTTTCCCTTTTTTTAGGACTTCTTCAGTCGAAGGTTGCTTTGTCTGTCTTTCAGGATGAATTTGGGTCAACTCGACCTCTCCCTGACTTGAGAATTTCTTCACTGTGACCTTTCTGTGCAATCACAGTTGCAATTGAGTTTGGAGCACTCTTTCCCAGCACCAATAACACAAATGATGTTCTTATTTGTTCAGATTTCTTATTAAGGCCTGTAGCTCTCTCACAGCTTTGCCAAACACTGAGATTAGAAGAAGTTCCAGTTCTGTCTCAATGTTGCTTTTTTGTAATATGCTTTAATGGCTCCTCATTCCAGTGAAAGCAAGGTTCAGCAGAAGTCATATAGCAATGGTAAGCCACCAGGTACAGTATACAAACCCATATCTCCAAATATTATGCACAAGTGAAAGCCAGTGTTAGTTTGCTGTTAGATCAGCCTGCTATCTTTATGGCATATTGTGGATTGCTAAACCCCTGTGAGTATTTCCAGCCTGCATGTTCTCACAATAGCTGTTAACGCTACACCTCTCTGGTTTATTGCAGTGGATAGAATTTGCGCAAAAGGCATAGGAACTGAAATAAAGTGGCAACTTGGTCAACTGTGTGAAATCCTCTGAGTGTTAAAATATAATGTATTTGAACCAATGGTGGGACATGTGTGTTTAATGACTCAATAATGGATGTCCCGTGGGATGAACCCCAGTAGTTCCTACCAGAGGGAACCATTGTGTCTTTAGACAGCGCCTCTGATCATGGCCTGGTCACTTGTTGAGGGTGGTATTTTCTTGTCTGTTTGTAAAGAGATTACCGCACTACTCAGTTAAATCAGATTACCGAAACAAACCAGACACCAATCAGCAAGTGGATTACGTGGTCTTAAATCTCTCGAGTGACTTAATTCCACACGGCGAATGCAAATTAATGGTGACCTACTTTTGTGAGTAATTGTTTTGTTTACTAAATACCTAGAAAGCTTGGCCCCTCATTTGTTCAATTCCCAGAAATGCCAACCCTGTGGGTTATTTTTGTTCTTTGTGATCCTTATAGGTTTAAAATTAAGTAAATTCATAGAATTGGGGCCAAAACTCAGGAGAGATAATCGGACTGGTGTAGAGAAACATGGGAGAGGGTTAAATCTGTGTCCACATTTTCTCTGTGTTGGAGGTCAGTTCAGAGAATGTTTACTAGATCAGTACCTGTTTTATGAGGAAAGCTTGGACAGGCTAGGCCTGTATCTGCTGGAGTTTAGGAGAGTTAGTGGTGACTTGGTTGAAACTTATAAGATAGAATCCCTACAATGTGGAAGCAGGCCATGCAGCCCATCAAGTCCACACTGATGATCTGAAGAGTATCCCACTCAGATCCATCCTTCTACCCCTCCATGGCTAACCCACCGAGCCTGTAGATTCCTGGAAACTACGGGTCAATTTAGCATGGTTAATCCACCTAACCCACACATCTTTGGACTGTGGGAGGAAACTGCAGCACCAAGAGGAAACCCATGCAGACATGGGGAGAATGTGCAAACGCCACATAATCAGTTGCCTGAGGCTGGAATTGAACCCAGGTACCTGGCAGTGTGAGGTAGTAGTGCTAACCGCTGAGCCACCGTGCTGCTGAAGGATCTTGATAGGATAGATGAGGAGAGGATATCTCCTCTTGTGGGAGAATCTAGAACTACGGGTCACTGTGTTTAAAAATATGGTAACACCTATTTAAAATGGTGAGTTTTTTTCCTTAGAGAGTCTCTGGAACTCTCTTCCTGAAAAGTTGATGCAAACCGAACCCTTGAATATTTCTAAGGCAGAAGTACAGGAATTCTCGTTAAGCAAGGTTTAGTTTATCAGGAGTCGATGGGAATGCAGATTTGAAGTTACAATCAGATCAGCCATGATCTTATTCAATGGTGTAGTAGCTCAGAGGGCTGAATGGCCTAATGCTGCTTATTGTTCATGTTTTTGTATGTTCTGTGCTTGAATTGGAGAGGGGTCTGTTGCTGATGTTGAGGTGGCAAATTGAAAAGGATTTGCTTTCAGTTTTACTGCCTCTCACTGCCATCCTATCCATCAGTTGGGTTTGTGACGATGCTGTCACTTTAAAAAGGTTATGTTGTCCTTGGTTTTTTTGAAGAGAGGTTGTAAAGGCAGCAGTGCCGAAGAGTCTAGGGAGTAACAGTTTAACAGTGGAAGGGGAGTGGCCAGTTCTCCCAGTTCAGGTTTTTGTCTAGTTTTTTTTGGTGTAACGGTCACAAGCTGTTTTAAGTACCAGAGTGTTACAACCTTCAGTAAAGGATTCCCACCTGGCTTTCTCTGAAATCTCTCTCTGGATGTTATTCCCTCCTGCCTGTAAGAATCTGTGTTTGAATTTACCTATTTGCCAAGAGGTGTGTTTATGGGATGTTACTATATTGGAACAGTTAATTAGTTAAGTCACTGTTTCGAGTATTTGGTTAAGTTTTCCAACAGTTAAGTTATTCTAAATTTCCCATTCTTTAGTTCATGTTTTAACTGTAGAGTTTAAATAAATTGTATTTTGCTTAAAGCCAAGTGGTTTGACCAGTTGCATCGCACTTGCTTCACACCTACCTTTAAAATAAAAAAAAATTAGGATCTAGGTGACATTTTAAAAATATTTTGAGGGGGTTTGACCTGGTCCATAACAGGTGGTAAGGAAGTTCTCTGGCAATGGACAGGCCACTATTTCAGGTATCTGACATCAAGCAATGTGAGCTCAAATGCCACCATTGGATTTCTGACCCCAGGTTACAAGATCTGCCCATGGTCTCTGGATTACTTCCAACCACCATAATCCCACATGTGGCCTGACCATTCACCCTAAGGAAGAGTGGATTTGGACTTTCTGTTTATCTTTCTTGTTCATGAATCTGCAGAACTGGTCATGCAAACTGCTCGACCGTTTGATTCAGGGCATTTACACCTCTGCCTTGTGATTTTATTTCTTCCCTTCCCCTCATCCCCCCCACCCTTTCATGTCTGGAACTAATTAGCTTCGGATCAGCTCATTAAAAGCGATTTTTCAGTGTGTTTCCACTCGAGCTGTACTTAGTTTAAATGGTCTTCAGTGCACACTGTAATCCCCAGGTCAATCACACAAGAGGGCAAAAAGATGGGCTTAGTTCTAAACGTTAACCTGGGTGGAGCCTTAGTTGGATTTAAATGTAGTGAGGTTTAAAGAACGTGTGTTCCAAACAGTTGAAACGTCAGCTCGTCTGGACTTTTCTTCCCTGTTTGTCGTCTGTTCATTCTACCCAGCATTCCGCCCCCCCACCCACCACTGACCACCCGTCCACACATCCAGATGGCAGCAGAGTCTGAGCAGCTGAAATAAATGGAGACAGTGTAAGGTTTAGCGAGCAAGTCGTTTTGGCAGAGGCATCTACAACGAAGCACATGTCAGGAGAAATACGAGGAGGGAAATGTCTAGTGAAACATCTGGAGCTGTTGGGCTCCACCCTCAAATCCTCACCAGAACAAACCAAGGCGAATCAATGAGGTTCTGATTTAATATTTTCAGAAAGGTTCATTCTGTACTTCAGCAGAGGGTAGGAACTGAGTTTTTGCTGCAATTCAACAGTGAACAGAATGTTCCTGATCATCTGAACTAGACACTTATTTGAAGGTGAGTGGACAGATAATGTTATCATATGCTGCTGACCTACTCTGCATCTGCCTTCAATAATTTATAATCCCATCCTTTCAATTGTGACAGCCCGCAAACAAACAATATTTATTTTTCAAAAAACTCGAGCAACCATTTGTAACTGCTGGTAGCCTGCTGTGTCTGTCTGTAATTACCTCATTTGAAAATATTTTTCAACGTTGCCAGATGTTAGAAGTGACCTTCCTGTATCCTGGTTTGGTTTCCTTTCTAAAGGTTTGTCATAAATTGTTCCTTTTTCGGTAGGTAGCACCTTGGAGCAGACTGTTGTTGCATTCCAGGGTCATTTTTAGATTTTCTTCTTCATGTAGCCACTGTTACAGTCTGGTTTGCAATTCCTCTTGTAAAACTCTTGCGTACAGCTTTTGAAAATTGCATCAAACCGTTTGCTGCTTTTCAAAGAAAAAGTCTGGCAGGTTTGCTGAAAAGTGCAATGAGTGCGACATTATGTTCTAGTCTGAGTATTTGGCCTGTGAGGAGTTCGGTCAGCACTATCTCTCTTTACTATTCCTCACAGCTTTTTGTGAACAAATAATGTGTTTGTAGTTAAGTGTATTCGCAAGGTTAATCTGTAATTGTTAACTATTCTCGACTTGGAACTCCTGCTAATTATCTCAGACCTTTCACGTTACTCTGATGAAATGCAGGGATAGGGTAGGGGGTTGGGTCTGGGTGGGATGCTCTTCAGAGGGTTGGTGTGGACTTGATGGGCCAAATGGCCTGCTCCTAAACTGTAGGCATTCTATGATTCTGTGAAAGTGCTGCGGAAGTTCCAAAGAACAAGTCACATCAGACTTGATACATTAACTTTGTTCCTCCATCTAAAGAGACTGCTAGACCTGCTGAGTTCCTCCTGCACTTTCTGTTCTTGTATCAGAGGGGTATGTGGAGTTGATTAGAACATAGAACAGTACAGGCCCTTCGGCCCACAACGGTTGTGCTGACCTATTATTCTACTAACATCAATCTACCCTGCATACCCTACATTTTACTATCCTCCATGTGCCTATCCAAGAGTCGCTTAAAAGTCTCTAAAGTATCTGACTCCACTACCACTGCTGGCACGCCCACCACTTTCTGTGTGAAGAAGCTACCTCTGACATCTCCCCTATACCTTCCTCCAATCACCTTAAAATTAGGGAGGGAATTACAGTATTTAAGGTTGAAACAGCTGGAGATATGTCCAACAAAAGCAGAGAGTCGGTGGGGGGGGGCGGTGTGGGTAGCTGACTGCGGTTTAGGGTTAGGGCTGGGATGTGTGGTGGAGGAAGAAAACTGGGATGGTGCAAGGGGCCAGAACTGGGGGATTGCAGAGATGTCAATAGATGGTCAGTCTGGAGCAGATTAACAATATGTGGACAGGTGAGGCCATGCAGGGATTTAAACATAAGGAACTACACGTTTAAAAGTGACAAATAGCAAATATAGATCAGTGAGCATGGAGGTAAAGGGACAGCAAGGCTTGATGCTAATCTGAGTATGGGTAACTGATGAATGATCATAGAATCCCTACAGTGTGGAAACAGGCTCTTTGGCTCAACAAGCCCATGCTGACCTTTAGAGCATCCCACTCTTACCCACCTAAACTACATATCCCTGAACACTATGGGCAATTTAGCATGGCCAATCCACCTAGCCTGCACATCTTTGGAATGTGGGAGGAAACCCATGCAAACATGGGGAGAATATGCAAACTCCACACAGACAGTTGCCCAAGGGAGGAATTGAACCCAGGACCCTGGTGCTGTGAGGCAGCAGTGCTAACCACTGAGCCACCATGCCACCCTTTCTGTTTTGTTTCTCACAATATTTTGTTTCATTCCACCTCTTGCTTGCTCCTCTTTTTACATTACTCCTTAAAACCTTGATTTTTGACTAAGCATTCAGTCATCACTTGTAACATCTCTGCTCGTGGTGGTTGATGATCTTGTGAGTCATTTTGGGACATCTTCACTAAGTAAAAGCTGCTGTGTAAATGCACACTGTTGTCTGTCCCATTTCTGGACAAAACATCTGCCATTCTCCTCTCGCTAACTCAACTATCTGCCTTGTCACTGGAGAGAAAGAAGCAGCTTGCCTTTAATAGGGGGACTGATCACATCTCAGGCAATACTTTGCATCCACTGAATAATTTCTGCACTGTCACATGGGCAAAGGATTCAGCACGCAGCAAGTACCTGCAAACAGCAACTTAAAAGGGTGACCAGTTAATTCACTTTGGATGAAGTTGCCTGCGACCATGCTTATTGCTGGTTCTGAGGCTGGAAAATGTGGTGTTCCTCCAAGGATTAAGTCCTGGGACAATTCAGAGAAGCAGTTTACAGTTGCAAATACAGTTGCAAAACTCGGGAGCAGAATTCCTGTGTAGCAAATGCAGAAATCCAAAAGCACACCAAACTTTGTTGGCCAGGTCGCTGGGAGAGCCTTAATCTCCTTTTCGAAGGCTTATCAATAGTTAACCACAATGTTTCATAAATTCAGGTATGGGTAGGCTCTGTTTGAGCAACCTCTTCAACAGCTCTGACACAGTGGTGTCTTAAAGGATTGTGCCTCCTGCTTTTTTAGTTATGGTATTTTCATAGACTAACATCTATATTCCACTAATTTGTTTTATATTAACCTGGTTACGGCATGATAACCTGTCTTATGTGATTTTGAATGAGGGATAAATATTGACCAGGACACTGGAGATAGCACACATGTTCTGCTTGAGATATTGCCCTGGGATCTCTTACATCAGCTCAAACAGGTGACTTTGCTTTAAAATTTCATCCAAAAGACAGCACCCCCAACAGTTCCCCAGTTCTGCACTGGAGTGTTCATCTTGGCTGATGATGTGCTTCCAGCCCTAGGTGATTCTTGAAGCTAGGACCTTGCAGTTCAGAGAGCAAGAGTGCTTCAAACTGTGCTATAACTGACAAGGAACTAAGCCTTCCATTCCTAGCCTGGAATCCAGGTCACAGCAGTGAGAGCATCGGGTCCTGATCATCAGACCATTAGAGATGCCATATCGAGATTTGCAACAAAGTTGCCAACAAGATTCCACATTTTAAGAAGAAGAACTTTCGTTCACAGAACTCATTTTGCTATCTCAGGACCATGAATACAGTGTTGTGTCCTTTATCTAAGGAAAGAAATACCAGCTGACTGACACTAGGATGGAGGGACTGTCTTATGAGGAGAGGTTGAATGGATTGGGCCTGCACTCATTGGAATTTAGAAGAATGAGAGTATTGAAACATGCGAGATTCTTAAAGGACTTGGCAGGGTTGATGTGGAAAGGTTGTCTCCCCTTGAGGAATAGACTAGGACCAGAGGGTCATACATTTAAGACAGAGATGAGGAGGAATTTCTTTCTCTGGGTTGGGGGGGGGGTAGTTGAATCTGTGGAATTCTTTACCTCTGTTGAGGCTAGTTCATTAAGTCTGTAAGCTAGACAGATTTTCAAACAATAAAGGAATCAACGTTATGAGGAAAAGGCAGGAAAGTGGAGTTGAGGATTATCAGATCAGCCATGGTCTCATTGAATGGCAGGGGAGACTCGATGGGCTGAATGGCCTACTTTTGATCCTATGTCTTATGCTCTTATGGACTTCTAAAGCTTACTTTGTGGAGTACAATTGAAATTGTAACATAATGTGCATCAGAAAACAATTAAAACAATGTCCCATCAATAGCCAAGACCAGATAATGTTCATTGAGGGAGGAACATTGGTCAGAACACTAGGAAGAACTCTTCCCTCTATTTTACTCCATTTCAAAGTTGATAGGGCTTGAGTGAGTTTGCATGTTGAAATTGGATTTGGGATTGCCTAAAAGGTAGCAAGCAACAAGTTATTTTAAGATGGAATTTGTCAGGGTGCACGTTTTAAGTGGGAGTCCCCTAGGGGTCAGTGTTATTGTTTCACAGTCACATCGCTCAGTACTGCACTGGAGTGCGAACCAAGATCCAATACCCTCGAGTAGAACTTAAAACTGTGGGATTCGGATGAGACTTGTTTTTTCTACGCACTCGTGGGATCTGAGCATCACTAGCTGAACCAGCATTTATTGCATATTGCTAGGTGTCCCGGAGAAGGTGATGTTGTGCTGACTTCTTGACCTGCTGCAGAGCTGATTAAGGACCCCTGCAATGCCGTTAGGGAGACAGTCCCAGGATTTTGACCCAGTGACACTGAAGGAATGGCGATATATTTCCTAGTCAGGATGGTGAGTGGCTTGGTGGGGAACTTTCAGGAGTGGTGTTCCCATGTATCTGCTGCCTTTGTCCTTCTCAAAAGCAGTGGTTGTGCTGTCTAAGGAGCCTTGATAAATTTCTGCAGTCATCTTATCAATGGTCCACATGTCTGCTATAGAGCATCGATCGTAGAGGAAGTGGGTCCTTGTGGATGTGGTGCCAGTCAAACAGGCTGCTTTGTCCTGGATGGTGTCAAACTTCTTGAGTGTTGTTGAAGCCGCACTCATTCACGCAAGTGTGGAGTGTTCTATCACATTCTTGACTTGTTCTTGTAGATGGTGAACAGGCTTTGGGGAGTCAGGAGACGAGTTAATTGCTGCAGGATTCCTTATCGCTGACCTACTCCTGCAGACACTGTATTTATATGATGCATCTAATTCAGCTTCTGGTTAATGGTTACCCCAGGAGGTTGATAATTGGGGATTCAGTAATGCCAGTACCTTTGAAATTGTCTAGTTAAACAGTAGTTAAATTCTCTTTTGCTGGAGATGGTCATCGACTGACTTTTGTATGGTGCAAATTTCACTTGCCAGTTGTCAGCCCAAGCCTGGATATTAAAACCAAAAGAACTGCGGATGCTGTAAATCAGGAACAAAAACAAAGTTGCTGGAAAAGCTCAGCAGGTCTGGCAGCATCTGTGGAGGAGAAAACAGAGTTAACGTTTCGGGTCCGGAGACCCTTCCTCTGACCAGAGGTTCAAGCCTGGATATTGTCTAGATCTTGTTGCATTTGGACACAGACTGCTTCAGTGTCTGAGGAGTCCTGAATGGTGCTGAGTATTGTGCAAACGTTGATGAACATCCTCACTTCTGACCTCATGATGGAGGGAAGGTCATTGAAGGAGTTGAAGATGGTTGGGCCTAGGACACTACTCTCATGAACTCCTGCAGAGATGTGCTGGAGCTGAGACCAGTAACTGCCAGCAACCACAGCCATCTTCCTATGTGCCAGGTATATTAACTGAGCTAAACTGATAAGATGTATTACACACACTGCACTGTCCAGGTCAGTGTTGTCCAATATGTTTGCCGTTCACCACAGACATATAATGAATTTTTCTTTATTCGGTGAGATTTTAAACCGATGGACATTAGGACCCTGTGGCAGCCTGTCTAACTGAGGACACAGTTCCCCAGACTGTGTTACACAATCACCCATCAAAAGCAAGAAGTATATTCTACAGTGAAAACAGCCCTTAAAGTTGTAGGAGAGTTGTAAGGATTTGAAAAGGTTAATACTGAGGAGTGCCTAATGCACCACCCACAATGATGATATTTCTGGATTTGTGGGCAGAGTAGTCTTAGATCTCGAATCAGTGTGACCTAACATCCAGATCATCCTCACAGTCTGTGCAATAGTGTCTTATAATATCAATGTAACCCACAATGAGTCACCAACAGCAGTAATCTACTTGTTGTTCAATACAAGACCTTCATTTGTTTAACTAGTATATAGTTTACCTCTGCCACACTAAACAGGCAGGCCCTGTAACTCCTTACACAAAGAGGGTGATGGCAGCAAACCTGCTACATAGAATCCCTACAGTGTGGAGACAGGCCATTCAGCCCATCGAGTCCACACCGCCCCTCCAAAAAGCATCCCACCCACACTTCTACAAGACTGCATTTTCCCATGGCTAATCCACCTCACCTGCATATCCCTGGACACTATGGGCAATTTCCCATGGCCAATCCATCCTAACCTGCACACCTTTGGACTGTGGGAGGAAACCAGAGCCCCCAGAGGAAATCCAAGCAGACAGGGGGAGAATGTGCAAACTCTACACAGATGGTCACCTGAGGCTGGATCCAAACCCGGGTCCCTGGCGCTGTGAGGTAGCAGTGCCAACCACTGTACGACTCGTGCTGCCGTACATGGTAAGGTGCTAGCTCAGTGGACTGTATATACAACACTGTCTCTAAGACAACCTACAGCCCAGCTCTTCAAGGTTAGTGGTAAAGAGGATTGAAGGAAGTCGGGTCAGGACCCTTCTTCAGAAAATTTTCGGACCCTTCTTAAGAATGGTCCCGACCCGAAACGTCAGCTTTCCTGCTCCTCTGATGCTGCCTGACCTACTGTGTTCCTCCAGCTCCACACTGTGTTATCTCTGACTCCAGCATCGGCAGTTCTTACTATCTCTTTGAAGGAAGTTGAAGCTGTTTGAAACAGTTAAGTTGCAACACGAAAGCTCGATGCTGTGAAGTAGTGAGCTACTGTTACAACATGATTATTTGATAGATCTGCTGTCACAGAGCAATGGTCACATTCAGTGCTGTTCCTCAATTTCAGTGCTGTTCCTCAATTCCATTGCAAGGTTCACCACAACACTGGTATAGGTTTTATATCACATGGTGAATATAGTGACCTGATCACTGCAAACAATGAAATGCAATTGGACAACACTAGTTTAATTGACCCACTCCGATTGGCTGATAATAGATAGCAGTGATCCCTATTGTGTTATCAAATCTTTGGGAGAAATTGTTTTTGGTGTTATGCTTTCCTTTAGGAGACACATTTTGTGTAGAATTGTCAGAGTAACAAAGATGCAAAAGAACTAATTAAAAAGGAAAACTAAAAAGTACTTGACCGATGCATGAGAGTGAGCACACTCTCAGTAGATTCTGAGCAGGCCTTTATTAATGTCACAGATCTTGTTGTACAGGGTACAATTTCAAAGCTTGTGGACAATACAAAACTTGTGAGCACTATAAACTGTGAGGACAGTGTAGAACTTTAAAAGGACATAGTGAACTAGGAAGAGCAGGCGAATAGGTGGCAGATGAAGGTCAATGCAGAGAAGTGTGAGGTGATAGATTTTGACGCACAGATTATGGAGGTAGAGTATGAAATTAAGGGCACAACCTTAAAGGAGCAGAGACATCCAGGTGTATAGAGGGGTCAGATTATTAAAGTTGGCAGGACAGGTCATAGAGTCATAGAGCACGGAAACAGACCCTTTGGTCCAACTTATCCATGCCAACCTCATTTCCCAAACTAAAATAGTCCCATTGCCTGCCTTTGGCCCATATCCCACAAAACCTTTAACAAAGTATAGAGTATCCTAGACTTTATTAATAGGGGTATGGAATACAAGACCAGAGAGGTGATGCTGAACTTGAATAAGATACTTGTTAAACCTCAAGTGGAGTATTGCATTCAAGTCCTGGGTGCTACATTACTGAAGGGTGTGAGTTCATTGGAGAGAGTGCAGAAGACGTTTACAAGAATGGTTCCAGGGATGAAACACATTAATGACAAGGATAGATCAGAGAATTTGGGACTGTTTTCCATGGAGAGGAGAAGGCTGAGGGAAGATTTGATTCAAGTTTTCAAAATCTTGTGCGTACAGACAGAGCAGACAGGCAGAAATTGTTCCCACTTGCTAAGTGGTCAATAATGAGACGGCATAGACTTGAAGTTTTTCCAAAATAAGTAGATGCAATGTAAGAAAAATCTTTATCACTCAGTGAATAATCAGGGTTTGGAATGCACCACCTGGTAATGTGCTGGAGGCTGGAGGCTGGTTCAATTGAGACAGTCAGGAGATCTTTGGATGGTTATTTGCATGGACTATTGGGCAGAGAAAGGGTGGGAGAGTGACAGTAGGTCATAATGCTTATTCAGAGAACTAGCGCAGACACAGTGGACTGAATGGACACCTTCTGCATCATAATGCAGTGACTTCAATAGACAGGAGAGTTACAGGCTAGGTTAGCACTAGCAGCAGAAAACACTGAGGTTCTTCAATGTTCAGGGGGTTCTATAGGAGCAGTGGGAGTGTGTGTACCTCTGAGCAAGAGGCTCTAGGTTCGAGTCCCTCACCAGGACTTGTTGGCCATGGAAGGTACATTCACAACATGGTCAAACGGGGACTTATTGGTCTTTAAGTCCTTCCACTCAGGCTGACGGCAAGTGGAGGGCGTCAGAGAGTCTCCTGGTCAGCCATCCTACAGACAGCAACAGTAAACTACAGCTGTACTTAGCCCATAAGCCTTAACCAAACCATGGCCCAACTTGGAAACGAGGCAGAGAGACAAGTCAGTGTTCGTGATGGACACTGCAAAGAGCTTCACTCTTAAAGGAGCTACTGATGTCCGTGAGAGGAAAGGTACCAAGTGAGGCAAGCATAGCGTCTCCTTGTTTCGGCCTGTGTGGATTTGTGTGCCCAGGGGTATGAACTGTTCCAGAGTTCAGCCAGGTCTGTGCCAGTCTCGGACCTTCCTCTAAAGAACAGGCGATTGTTTGAAATTTATGACCAGATCTGACTCTTGTTGTAAACGTGGTATCATCATGCTGACAGCTCATCTCGGGTCTTTGTTATTTGATACTCTGCATTCCAAGTGGAGACGAATACAGAGTGCAATTTGCATTATTCTGTTGCTGTGATTTGGCTGTCGCTATTCATATTCTACAATGGTAGCTTTAATGTGACTTTAATGTTTAATCATTAACCAGTATTGAATGACAGTGCCATAAATCCGAAACCTATTTGCTGAGTATTCTGGTGATGGAAGATTGGAGAATGCCAACATTGAGTGGTAGCCTTTGTGTTTTCGAGCAATTTCCTCTTTTAGACTCACTCCTACAAGTATCTCCTCCAGACTGTTTTATAAATAGGCAATTTTATTTTGCAAATAAGTAGGCTACGTTAATAGAGACGTGTTGGTCGGAAGAAAAGTGCTGAAAATCAGACCTCTTGGATTAGATTTTACTTTTCTATTGTAGAGCCCTTTATCCTTGTTTATAACCAGTGCTATGCTGGGCTCCCACAACTGAATAACAGCTCTGACTCAGGAGCTGAAAGATTCCAGAGTGAAACAAAACCATTCGTTTCAGCTCAATGATAGAACATGGTAGAAAATATCTGTCCGCAATCTTGCTTCCCATCCCTTTTCCATACCATCTCCCCCAACATCATCATATCCTACGGATGATTGAAAAATGATTCTCAATTACCTTTATCTCTGATGTGTAGTGACAGAATATTGGTGTCTCTGTTTTGGCCTCACAACTTCCATTTGTATGATGATATGGAGGGATCTGTGGAAAAGTCCCTAGGTTATAGACACACGCATTAGGTGATAGAACGAGTGCAGGCACAATGGGCCGAATGGCTTCCTCCTGTGATCATGGTGCACTCCAATGTACAGTTTTGTCTTAGTGATGGAATTTGACTCCTGCACCGATGACAACAACAACTAACACTTAAGTAGTGCCTTTCATAGAGTGAGGCTCACAGGAGGTGGCTCAGTGGTTAGTTCTACTGCCTCACAGCACCAGGGACCCAGGTTTGATTCCACCCTCGGGCGACTGTCTGTGTGGAGTTTGCACATTCCCCCTCCCGAGCCCGTGTCTATGCTGGTTTCCTCTGGGTGCTCTGATTTCCTCCCACAGTCCAAAGATGTGCAGGCTAGGTAAATTGGCCATGGGAAATTGCCCATAGTGTTCAGGGATGTGTGAGCTAGGTGGGTTAGTCATGGGAAATGCGGGGTTATAGGGAAGAGGGATGGGTCTGGGTGGGTTTCTCTTTGGAGGGGTCAGTGTGGATTCGATGGGCAGAATGGCCTGCTTCCACTGTAAGTGTATCAATGTGCCACATAAGTGGTGATGTAGGCAGGTGACCTAAAGCTCATGTAAGAAGTAGTTTTTAGGAAGCGAGGCGAGATAGCTGGATGGGTTTAGGAAGCAGTTCTAGAGTGTAGTGCCCAGGCACCTGAAAGTGCCATTCATAGGGTAGAGGAAAACAGTGATGTGCAAGAGGCTGGAATTAGATGAAGAAATTGATTACCTTAATCTTTTAGCATTGGTAAAAGCAGAGGGAGCTGTTTCATACGTGTGCTGAGAAACTTCAGGAGTACCTCTTCTTGGAATTGGCACTTGATATGTTCACACAGTTAATTCAGAAATGCCTCTTGCTGGGGAGGAACACTGATTGTGAGCAGGCTTTTCACAAATCATCTAAAAGTGGATGGCATGCTGTTGACCAGTTGGTGTGGACTTTCGCAAAGCTGCACCCATTCCAAAGATTGTCCTGTCATCTTCAAAGTCGGAATAAAGGATTAGAGAAAGCTGCAGTTTCCCAGCTACTTCAATGTTATTATTAAAGTATGTCACCCTGTTGACTCCAACTTCAAGATTGGGGTTTGTTTTGTTTATGAATGAAATCAAATATTGGCGCACTTTTCCAGAAAATAATATCTCGCTTGTTGAACTTTGCGATTCTGCCACATTCAACCTGTAGGCAGTACCTGCTGGTAACAGCAGAATTCAGAAACTTTCCCAAGAGTTAAGCAGCTGCCTTTTGAGGCTGGGGCCTGTATTCAAGTCTAGCTCAGCTGCTGGGAAGAAAACTTCTTCGAAGCAGCCTTCAGGACAAATGTGGGCTTGGGGTGGGGGGTGCGGGTGTTGGTGGGGGGTCAATAAAATGTGGAGCTGGAGGTGCACAGCAGGTCAGACAGCATCCAAGGAGCAGGAAAGTCAGCATTTCAGGTCAGGACTTTTCATCGGGACATTGGTTAAAAACTATTCTTTCATGGGAAATAGGCATCGCTGCCTGGACCAGCATTTCTTGCCCGTCCCTAGTTGCCCCTTGAGAAGGTGGTGGTGATCTGCCTTCTTGAACTGCTGCAGTCTGGAGGTTGACCCACAATGCCCTTCGGGAGGGAATTCCAGGATTTTGACCCAACGACAGTGCAGGCATGGCGATATATTTCCAAGTCAGGATGGTGAGTGGGCTGGAGGTGAATTTGTAGGTGGTAGCGTTCCAATGTATCTGCTGCCTTTGTCCATCATTGAAGGGGCAGAGATTGGATTGTGGGCTATCAGGCTGCACAATTAAAGCTCATTAAGGGCCTAGGCATTTTCTAATCAACCTGTTCAGAGATTTTGTGACACACTTCAGGAGCAAATGGTACTTGAATCTGGGCCTCCTGCCTCAGAGGTAGGGACACTACCATTGTGCCACCTTTCCATTAAAGGCCTAATGGAGCAAAATTAAAGGAAGCCAATTGGAATTTTCCAATCAGGCACCAGGTTCCCTCAGGACCTGTTTAGAGGTGGACACCTTGTAGCAGGGTAATGAGCTAGTGCTGTAGGCAGGCCTGAATGTTCTCTCTCCCTCCATTCCTCCATACTACAGGAGCAGTCAGAAACCTTCCTGTTGTGGCATCTATTTTTCAATAAAGGGTTGAGAAAGGCATCTCGACCTCTTTATTTATTCATTCACAGGATGAGGGCATCGCTGACCAAGCAGCATTTATTGTCCATCCCTAATTGAGGGTCAACCACATTGCTGTGGGTCTGAAGTCACATGTAGGCCAGACCAGGTAAGGATGGTAGTTTCCTTCCCTAAAGGGCATTAGTGAACCAGATGGATTTTTCCCAACAATGGATTCATGGTCATCATTAGATATTTTTAATTGAATTCAAATTTCACCATCTGCCATGGTGGGATTTGAACCCAGGTCCCCAGAACATTATCTGGGTCTGTGGATTAACAGTCCAGTGATAATACCACCAGGCCATTGTGTTCATCTTGGATTATGCATGTTCTCTCTCACTTATCTTCCATTGAAGGGTGTCTCTCCCTCTGGCCTTTCGAGATGCCACCTCCTAACCTTAATTATCTGCCCGTTAGCTGTTCACTTCTTGGTAAGTAACCCAGGGGAGGGAATAGTAAACAAAAAAACACAATAATCCTGGGAAATAAGTGTACTGCATTTTGAACTATTCAAGATGAGTCAGAGCAATGTGTGTCATTTGCCAGTTGTGCCTCATTGTTTGTTCTGGGACGTGACAGAAATGGTCCCATAGTTCCTGCTCCCAGAGGGAATATCCAACCTTAGTGTCTAAAATGTATTTGAAATGGAAATGTCCCTTCGATGGACTAGACTTGTTACCAATATTGATGGTGCTGGAACTTTACTGTTTCTTGACCATGTGCTGGACCAAGTGGGGAGGGCCGGGGATGGGGGAAGCCAGTTGCAGAGATCAAGCAAATGAGAGATGTTTCCTCCCTCACTTTCATCAGACATTTCACTCCTAAGAAGTAACCTTGGCCACTGCTGTGGGGGTGACAAATAGGCAATAGTATTGCTGAGGTCATGTCTTTGCACAAGCAAATTAACGTCAGGAGCCTTTGTGTTTTTTTTTTAATTTGTTCATGGGATGTGGGCATCTCTGGCTAGGCCAGCATTTATTGCCCACCCCTAATTGTGCAGAGGGCAGTTAAGAGTCAACCACATTGCTGTGGGCCTGGAGTCACGTGTAGGCCAGACCAGGTAAGGAAGGCAGTTTCCTTCCCTAAAGCAGAAGGCCTCTTATTAAATAGAACCTTAGGATTGTGACATACATTTGGCCTGTCCTTTCTTTGCTGGACCACTTAAGCAGCAGTTCACCTAATACCACTCTCCAACCTTCCTTCTACAACCCTTGTGGCCCCGCACCATCTTCCTTTACAGGTAACGATCCAATTCCATTGGGAAAGCCCCAGTGGAACCTGCCACTACCATGCTCTCAAGGTATAAATCCCAACCATTCACCATTAAGTTGGTGTCCTTCTGGTGCTCAATCCTTCCACCAGTAGGAACAGTTTCTTTCAATCTGCTCTGTCCAGGCCCTTCATAAAAACATTCTCCAACTTCTCAACCTGTTCTCTCTCTCTGCCATTGAAGGTCCAGAGCTGGGCCACTAAGATGCCAACTCTGCCAGGGAGTATCGGGATCCATGACTGAACATAGAGAGATTAATGGCTCAGCATTGAATCAGTAATGTTTCAACTACGAGCAGATCTCACTGGCAGAGATTCGGATGAGGTTCTATAATCCAGGGGATTTTTATAAACTGGAGTATTTGGTTCATAGGTGCACATCATTAGGAAGTGTTGCAAATGGCTGTTGTGTTGAGTTCCATAGGTAGCTAGCTCAAAAAATCCTCCCAATCCCACAAACTGTTCCTTTGCCGGGTAAGGGAACAGGGGACCAGCTTCAGGTTCACCCCACAAGCCGCACACCATCCTGAGTCAGAAAAATGTGGCAAGTTCCCTCATTGTCACTGGATCCAAATCTTGGTGAATGAACCTTCATGTGGATCACACCCATTCAAAGAAACAGCTCTGTAACACTACCTTCTCGAGTTCAGCTAGGAACAGACTGGCCTTACTAAACATATGCTTTCAGAGAATTTTCTTAAGAAAACAATCTAAGTTTGTATTTGCATAGATTTTAAGAATGGCACTTTTCAAAAGAATTAAAGTCCCTCGGTTATTCACATCGGATACATTGTGTCTTATACAACAGCATGTCCATCTCCAAATTGCAAAAGCTCTGATGCTAGAAATAGAAATGTCCCATTGATGGATTAAAGTTGTTACCAACATTGATGTTGCTGTGTCTGTGGTTTGGAACTTTACTCTTTGTTGACCATGTGCTGGACCTCACGGCGGGGGCCAGGGATTGGGTTCGGGCAGTTGTAGTGATCAAACGAATGAACAAACAAAACATGCAAATGAAACTGATACTGCTGGCTTCAATGTGAAATGGATAAGCCATTTCTATCCTCTAACCCTTGAATCAAAAGATCTCAGGTAAGAGGTTTAAAAGGGATTTAAGGTAGAATTTCTTCACCCAGAGGGTGGTGGTATCTGGAACTCTCTGCCTGAAAGGGTGGCAGAGATGGGAACCGTTACAACGTCTAAGAACTATTTAGATGAATACTTTTAAGTGCCATAACATACAAGGCTATGGATCAAGTGCTGGCAAATGAAGTTGGAATAGATAGATGGAGGTCCTAGTGCATGGATTACAAAAAGGTAGCATCCAAATTCAGCAGGTAATAGGGAAAGCCAGTGGAATTTTGGTAGTTATTTCAAAGGGAATTGGGTGTAAAAATAGGGAGGTCTTGCTAAAACTATCCATGATACTAGTCAGACCACATCTGGAATACTGTGAATAGTTTTGGGCCCCTTATCTATGGAACAATACACTACCATTGGAGGCAGTCCAGAAAAGGTTAACTAGGCTGATCCCAGGTCTGGAGGGATTTTCTTATGAAAGGTTGGGGTTTGGATGAATGAATGAGAGCTAATCATAACATATATAAGATTCTCAGGGGACTTGACAAGGTAGATGCTAAAAAGTTGTTTCTCCTTGTGGGAGACTCTAGGAGCAGAGGATATAATCTCAAAGCAAGGGGTCGCCTCGCTAGGACAGAGATGAGGAAGATGTTTTCTCTTGGGGTGGGGGCTCTTACATGCTGTAAACCCCTATGTCTTTGTGCTGGGAGACAGGAAGCTGAGAGAGAAACTGCTAAGCTTTAGCAAAATAATTTCCTTCCTGTCTCAATCTCTCCTCCTTGACCTCCTGAGGCATATTCTGGGTTTAAGTGTAACGTGTTATTAAAGCCACTGTGATTGCGAGCTATTTCTGCATGATAGAAACATATAGGATCAAATGATTATCCCCCCATCCCCAGCTCCTTCACTGATTAGTACTTAAGGAGCAGAGCTTTTATGTGTTTTTTTTCTCATGTACTATAGGACTGTGTGGCCTAGTACGTTTAATGATACAACAGTAATCCTAGCTATTGCCTCTGCCTGGTCTTTTGTTGTATGTTTTCAGTAGCCTGCATTTTCCTAACCAATGTACTGTTTAAGAATTGCTGGTGTATTCAGTCAAACTTTAAAGGAATATATATTATATGTATATTGGAATTTACTGACCACTCATTAGACGGTAGCAATGTACAATCCACCAAACTGCCCCGTCACAAATTGCTGGTTACAAAATGATAGCTTGGATCCGAGCCCCACTCGCCAGCTGACCACCCATCCACATCAGCAACCCTGCCCCCCCCCCCCCCCCCCCCCCCCGCCAGCTGTTTGTACTCACTGGAAATTAGAATTACAGACTTTACGGCAAGGCAGTACCATTCGCCACACAAATGTAACAGGCAGGATGTCCCCTTGAGAGTCTTTCTGAACCCCTAAAGCAGGCCCAAACGGGCAATCATAAGGCCGTCTTGTGCGACAGTCACTCCGAGTATCTTTCCCCAAATTGACCAATGAATGACCAGAGGACAGGTCTACCAACCAATCAAGTGCAGTAGGCCAACTCTTCAAACTGGAGGCCCAAACAGAGGCCTTGGTGCTTGATAGGAGCAGCTGGTTGCCATGGTAGCCAAGTGAGACAGAGACGCTTCAAAATGGGGGCTCCCTCTCTCCAACCTTTCTTGACTTTAAGTTGAAAAATAGCTTTTGCAGCCAAGCCATCGCTGGAGGTTGTTTGGTGAGAGGACGGCGGGAGGGGGTGGGCAAGCTGTGTCTACTACTGAGGCCAAGCAGGCAGATTGTAACGTTGACCTTTGAGACTCTTCACCCCTATCCCCATCCATTCCGCCATAGGGACTCAGCCTCCAGGCAACTAAACTGTAGAGAATAATAGGCCTCAGGCTTTTCATTGCATCATTTTCTCAAGTGCTCATTTATCTCCATCCAGAGCAAGAACAACTCGAGGAATTTGTAAACTTAATCCACTCCAGCAAAATGTCTGCAAGATGACGTTTTGTGCATTGTTTTTAATTGCTATTTTAAAGCAAGAGGATAAACTTCAAACAAAAGGTGTGTATGCTTTAGAGGGGAAGTAACTGGATCGTTTATTGAATGAGCTGGTGTAGACACAATGGGCTGGATGGCCCCTGCCTGCACTGTAAGATTCAAGACCTGAAAAGAAAAACTGGATTGTAGCTTTAGCAAATTTCATAGAAACGACAGTGCAGCTCATAGGGGTGATCCTTCAGCCCATTCTAAATTGGTACTAGCCTTTCAACTGCTGGTACCTTCTCCGCTCCAATTGCCCTGTTATTTAATCGTAAAAGATATCACTGGGACTTTTCTTTCTGCCTTTTTTTTGCGAGCTGCTGTTCCGTGAGTACTGCATTTCTCCAAAGTACATTTTGTGAAGGATGATGCTATTTCTACCAGTTTGGTTACTGATGCCTGGAATATGTTCTTGTGACTATTCCTGTTGTGTTCCAGTCCTTGATGCACATCTAGTACTCTGCTTGCACTTTAAAGAATCTATTATTGAGCTTACTCAATATCTTTCACAGGACGCAGGCATCAGTGGCAAGGCCTGCATTTATGTTGGATAACAAGGTGTAGAGCTGGATGAACACAGCAGGCCAAGCAGCATCATAGGAGCAGGAAGGCTGACGTTTCGGGCCTAGACCCTTCATCAGAAAACCATCAGAAATCAGATTTTCTGATGAAGGTTCTAGGCCTGAAACATCAGCTTTCCTGCTCCTCTGATGCTGCTTGGCCTGCTGTGTTCATCCAGCTCTGCACCTTGTTATCTCAGATCTTCCAGCATCTGCAGTTCCTACTATCTCTGCATTTATGTTACCCTGGTCTTGAGTGGCTTGCTCAGAGAGGGAAGTTAAGAGTCAACTATGTTATACCGTAGGTGTTCAGTCACACGTAGACCAGACCAGGTCAGGACAGCAGATTTCCATCTCTAAAGAACTTTAGTGAACCCATTGGGTTTTAATCGGTTCGTAGTCACCAACTCTCCAAACGTATAGGCCGGTGGTTTAATTCCACAACCAACCCACCTCCCTTTCTTTTAAGACATAGTAGGAACTGCCGATGCCAGAGAATCTGAGATAACAAGGTGTAGAGCTGGATGAACACAGCAGGCCAAGCAGCATCAGAGGAGCAGGAAAGCTGATTTTCTGAAG
>NC_063353.1:4818586-4831278 GCF_021869965.1 Rhincodon typus | reverse complement strand
TCTTTTAAACATAGTAACTGTACCCGCACCTACCACTTCCTCGAGAAGTTCATTCCACATACGAAACACTCTTGTGTTAAAAAAAATTGCCTCTCGTGTCTTTTTAAAATCTTTCTCATCTTAAAAATATGTCCCCCTGTCTCAAATTTCCCCACCCTAGGGAAAGACTCTTGTCATTTTATAAAATATAGATTTTATAAAACTCTATAAGGTCACCCCTCAACCTCTATGCCCCAGTGGAACCTATGTTAACTGTTGTCTGTTAAAAAGTGATTAGAAAGAAATCGCTTTATTTAGATGCCACCTATCAAAACATCCCAAACTGCTTTACAGCCAATTAGATACTAATTAACATGTAGCCAAACCTTGGAGTAGCTGCCCAGTTTCAAGGGAATGCTGCCCCCCAGATTAAAGCCCCACCTACGAATTTACATGATCCTAGCATGGTTCACAGCTCTGTCTTTCCCCTGTCCTGGTAACAGTGCCCCACAAATGCCAATCCATTTCTCCCATACCAGTCTCTGTGCCATGCGTTTACTTCTCCGATCTTATTCGTCTTCCCCTCAATTCGCCCGTGGCTTGCTCATCGTGGGATAATTGGCTTTGCGTTTCGGCTTTTTACTTTAATCCTGAGCTGCTCATCTCCTTCGATAATGCACAGTAAGCTTTGGTGTTTTTTTCTTGTGCTCACATTTCTGGTGTGGGACTTGAAGCCGCAGTGTCTTTGGAAGGCAGTGAATTGTATCGTGGAATCCCTACAGTGTGGAAGTAGGCCATTCAGTCCATCAAGTCCACACTAACCCTTTGAAGAGTATCCCACCCAGACCTGCACCCCCATCCCTGTAACACCACATTTCCCATGGCTAACGCACTCAGCCTGCACCTCCCTGGACACTATGGGGCAATATAGCACAGCCAATCCACCCTAACCTGCACATCTTTGGACTGTGGGAGGAAACTGGGTCACCTGGAGGAAACCCACGCAGACACAGGGAGAATGTGCAAACTCCTCACAGACAGTCGCCCGAGAGTGGAATCGCACCTGGGTCCCTGGCACGTGAGGCAGCAGTGCTAACCACTGAGCCACTGCGCTGCAATTTGTGTCACAGCTGATACACTTGCAGGCATCGAAGAGCTCCTAATGGTCTTTCTGATTTTAAGATGCGCTGCCCCTTTTGCCTGTGTGAGCAAAGATGTGTGCCAACATAATTGCTGGGAAATTTAAAATGATCCAGAGCAACTTTATTCTACTTTTAACACTTATCTCCTGATTCCTTTGTGCTTCCCAGGAAGAACTGGCCGCTACACACTCATTGAGAAATGGAGGGAGACGGAGCGACACCTAGCGCCGCATGAGAATCCACTTGCAGCCCTGAATAAATGGGGCCAGTACGCCAGTGATGTGCAGCTGATATTACGACGAACTGGCCCTTCGCTGAGCGAGAGACCCACATCAGACAGCTCTGGCCGAGGACCCGAGAGGACTTTATACCGGCAAAGCCTTCCCCCGTTAGCTAAGCTGAGACCCCAATATGATGGATCATTAAAAAGGAAAGAACCAAAAAGGAAGTCATTGACTTTCACAGCAGGCCCGAAAGGGTTCGTTGATGTTTTTGGAAAGGTCAAGGAATCGGAAGTCAAGCACCAAACTCTCAACTTCAGAGTCCCAGTCAAAGAGTTGAAGAAGCTGGTTCTCCTCCAAAAGGACAAGCTCCACACTCTTCAGAGCCAGCTGGAATCCAATCAGGTGGAGATGAGGTACTGGGAGGGCAAGGCAAACCCCAGGATTGACGAGGAAATTCTGAGACTGGGCCAAAGAATCAAAAAGAATGAAATTGAGATCGAAGAGGAGGAATTCTGGGAGAATGAGTGGCAGATTGAACAGGAAAACGAAAACCAGCTGAAGGAGCAGCTGAAAGAGGTGAAGCAGAGGATCAGGGACTGTGAGGACAAGCTGAAGGACTACACGCAGAAAATCCAGGAGATGGAGAGCGGCATTGAAGCAGAGAAGCTGCAGCAAGAGCTGCGCGGGGCTCATGTCAATGAGGATGAGGTCACGGGGAACTTGATCAAAATCCGAAATGATATTGAGCTCAAGTGCCAACAGAGTGCGAGGCTGAAGAACAGCCTGAGAGCTGTGGAAAGGACTTTGGGCCAAGCCAATAAAAAGTTTCAGGTAACAGAACTTGTCGACTTTACAAACTTATGCCCCGCAACAATAGCACCGTCACATTTAATGAACACTTCTGGAATTTTAAGAACTTGGAGGATACTTGAGAACTTGGAGAATTCCCTCCACTCTTAATTAAAAAGATAATATGTTTTAACTCTGATTTGTGAACTCAGCCCTTGCCACCTGGTAAGGGAGAGGGAGAATGCGAAATGGGACATTTGAAACCAATAATGCAGTTTGCCCTGCAGAACTTACCCAGCTGATGACAGTCCAGGGTCCTGAAATTCTTTTCACCAGTTCTCAGGACATTTCCTCTCCCATCACTCGATCGTCCAAGTGTTCTCTTCACATAACATTGAGAGCCAATCTCAATGTGTCTGCGCAGTTTTTCTGAGAATGTGTTAACTTTTTAGCAGCATTCTCACTTTTTTGTTTAACGTTGGCTCACGGGATGTGAATATCGCTTGGTCAGGCCAACATTTATTGCCTAGAGGTCAGTTAAGAGTCAACAACGTGGTTGTGCGTCTGGAGTCACATGTAGGCCAGACCAGATAAGGATGGCAGATTCCCATCCCTTAAAGTACATTAGTGAACCAGATGGCCTTTTACAACAATTGACCGTGGTTACATGGTCAGCATTAAATCTCTAGACCCTTAGGAGCATTGATATATAGAGGGACCGTGGGGTCTAAGTCCATAGTTCCCTGAAAGCAGCAACATAAGTGGAAGAGGTGGTAGACAAGGCGTTCAGCATGCTTGCCTTCATCGGACAGGGCATTGAGTATAAAAGTTGGCAAGTCATGTTGCAACTGTATAAGACTTCAGTTAGGCCACATTTGGAGTATTGTGTGCCATTCTGGTCAGCACGCTATAGGAAGGATCTGAAGGCTTTGTAGAGGATGCAAAAGAGATTTACCAGGATGTGGCCTGGATTGGAGTATATTAGCTATAAAGAGAGGTTGGACACACTTGGATTGTTTTCATTAGAGTGACAGAGGCTAAGGGGCATCCTGATAGAAGTGTATAAAATTGAGACACGTGGAGAGGTTGGATATTCCAAGTCTTTTCCCCAGGGTGGAAATGTCAAAGACTAGGAGGCATAGCTTTAAAGGAGATGTGCGAGGCAAGTCTTTTACACAGGTACCTGGGGAAGTGGTAGAAGTAGATGCGAAAGCAACATTTAAGAGGCATTTAGACCATGTACAGACAGGCAACAGAGGGATACGGACCATGTGTCGGCAGATGGAATTAGTTTAGAATTGTCAGTTTGGTCAGCACAGACATGGTGGGCCGGAAACCCTGTTCCTGTGCTGTGCTGTTCTTTGAGTTCTATTAGTTTAGTCCTTTATTCAAGATATTTATTGATTGTATATTTCCTCTTTGGCCATGGTGAAATTCAAACTCATGTCTTCAGAACATTAGCCTGGGGTTTTGAATTGCTAGTCCAGTGATAATGTTACTTATTCTTTCTAGTGCTTGCCTACAAATTTACTAACTCAGTTGCATGACTCGAAACTTAGGAGTGGGATGAGCCCATTGAGCCTGTTCCACCATTCAGTTAGGTTGATCTGTACCTTAATTCTAATTATCCATTTTCGTTCTCTCACCCTGGCCTAACAAATAAAATTGATCAGTTTCTGTTTTATCCGTTTTTTATTGAAACCATCCTTCGTAGTTTCACTGGGGAGACAGTTCTAAGTTTATGCTACGCTTTTAGAGAAGAAATTAGCTTGGAAGGGCCTAGCTCTTAGTTTAAAGTCCTACCAGTGTATTCTGGGCTGCCCCAACACAACAAATCCTTTAATCAGCTTAAACACTTCTGAACTCAATAAATGCAAGTCATGGTGGGATTTGAACTCATGACCTTTGTGTTACTCTATCTGTAGCAGAACCGTGAAGCTCTTGCACATCATTTTGTGGCTGCTATGTTCATAGCAGCTTTCAATTAAAAGAATTTGATTCATCTTTACAATCTATTTTTGATTCAAATTAAAACTTTAGTTGCCTATTTTAATGTGACAAATGTTTCAATGTAATTAATTGAAAGTTGCCTTTTTGTCTGAATGAAGTTGAATTAACCAACTTCATTAAAATGGAAATGTAAAGAAAAAGTGATAAAATTTTACTCAAATTAACAGATAATTTGGAAACAAAATCTAGAGCCTGTTTACACTTAACTATTGCTCACTTTTAAAGAATTTGGATGATTTAAAAAAAATCTAAACACAATTAAAGACTTTTCTTTCTATAAAGCTGAACAAGGGACTGCAGATACAACATAGTCCTGACAAAATCCAATCCATTACAGAGCTGAAGAGAACCCTTCTTACTCCGAGAGTGAAGAGAATGCAGAACTCACAAACACATGGAATTGTGAATAGTGCAAATGTGTTTAAGGGAAACTGGATAAGTAAGTGAGGGTCAAAGGGGTAGAAGCTAATGCTGAGCTGGAGAGGTGAGGTAAGGTGCAAGGTGGTCCAGGTGAGGTAAGGTGCAAGGTGGTCCTGGTGAAGTAAGGTGCAAGGTGGTCCTGGTGAGGTAAGGTGCAAGGTGGTCCTGGTGAGGTAAGGTGCAAGGTGGTCCTGTGAGGTAAGGTGCAAGGTGGTCCTGGTGAGGTAAGGTGCAAGGTGGTTCTGGTGAAGTAAGGTGCAAGGTGGTCCTCGTGAGGTAAGGTGCAAGGTGGTTCTGGCGAAGGTCAAACACCGGCATTGAGCAGTTGAGCTGACAGGGGGCACGTTTCTGTAGTGTTTGTCCTTGGGTGATACAGTGGCTCAGTGGTTAGCACTGCTGCCTCACAGCACGAGGGACCCGGGTCTGATTCCTCCCTCAGGTGACTGTCTGTGTGGAGTTTGCACATTCCTCTGGGTGCTCCGGTTTCCTCCCACAGTCCAAAGATGTGTAGGTTAGGTGGCTTGATCAAGCTAAATCGCCCGTAGTGTGCAGGCTGGGTGGGTTAGCCCTGGGAAGGACAGGGTTACAGGGACAGGGGTGGGATGCTGTTTGGAGCATTGGTGTAGATTTGATGGGCTGAATGCCTCTATCTGCACGGTAGTATTTTCCATGATTCTGTGTAATTCTGTACTATCAGTTAATGAAAATGCTGTTGGCAAAAGTGTGTTTAATGGTTAAGTGATCTCAAAAACCCAATAAAACAATTTAGGTACAGTAGTGTTCCAATCAGGAATCAGGGACAAGTGAGCATCAGTGATATTATCCAAACCATTTAGTTCCATCTTTTGGTATAATTTGTAATGTAAATTCCAACTTTGCATGTTATAAAGTGAAGACATGAAACAAAAGTTCCCTTCAACTTGTGCTCTTAATCGTAACTCGGTGTGACCTTCCTTTATTGCGGTCTGTAATCACTCAACCTTCCTCTGGTATCCTGTGTGGAAGCACTGACCTCAAAGTCAAGAAGGACTTTGAAGGTCTTTTGTAATCCTTGTGCATTTTCCAAAATAATTTGATACAGTCTTTGTCGAGGCCAACAGAGCTGAAAGAGTGCTGCCCAGTGGCGAGAATTTATAACTACACCACGAACTATTGACAAGAGAAACACTGTGAGGACATTGGCAGAACAATTCCAGATTACGGTAAATGTTGACACAGAAATAGTAGCAGTTTAAAGTAAGGTTTGTAGACAATAAGTGTGTAATCTATACCATACATAAACCAAAGTGCAATCCTAAAAATTTGAAATAAGGTTATTTGAAAAGTGTCAATTTAATTGTGTCCCTTTATAGCTTAAACTTCAGAATAATGGCATTTGAGTACTGACAGTATTCAATTTGGCTTGTTGTTGGGGTTTGTGATTTGTCAAGATGGTTGGTCTGTGTCCACACATTCCAAAACTTTACAAACCTCTCCTGTCCCCACAGGAGAGAGAACTAGAGTTGGAGCAACTGACCAAGGAGCTAAGGCAAGTGAACCTCCAACAGTTCATCCAACAGACAGGGACTAAGGTCTCAGTACTTCCTGCTGAACCAACTGATGACGAACTGCCTGCATCCCAAGAGAAAGGTGATGTTCTTTTTGCGGCTTAGTTACTTGTACTCAGGTTTATTGCATGGAGACGGTCCATTCAACCAGTGCTCCTGTCTGTTCTCCATCTTGGTCGTATTCTAACCCCATAAACTTGTCCCATTCCCAATAATCTTTCATCCTCATCCTTCAACCTTTCTGTAACTTATTGCTTCATGTTGACAGGTTCTGAATTTTAGCCTCACAACCTTCAGTGTGTAAAAACAAAACACTGTTGTTCTCTAACCTAAATCTTTTACACTTAATCTTCAATCTACATCCTACTGTTCATCTTTCTTTCTATTCTGTCCCTTCTTGTTGTAACTTTAGATGTCTCTGTCAGATTCCTTTTCGGCATCCTCTGCTTTTAAGAAAATTTTGAACTATCTTGCTGAGGTTTTGTTGCTGCCAACCAGCTTTTTTTCCATCCATGCTATCCCCTACTCCATAAGCTTTTTCTTTCCATAACAACCCACAATTGCACCTTTTTAAACGCCTTCTGGAAATCCAAGTATAGACCATTGATTGGAACTTTGGTGGGACAGTGGTAGTATCCTTACCTCCAAGCCAGGAGTCCTTGGGTCAAGTCCCAGAGGTGTTTCAAAGCTTGCCTGAAGAGGCTGATTAAAAATACCTAGGCCATCTACTCCAGCGCACATTACTTCTTAGAGAACTCCAGTAAGTTGCTTAAAAATTATTTCCCTTTGATTTCCCTCTTTCTAATTACCTTGAATTATCCGAAGTGTGTAGCTGTAATTTTTTTAAATTTACTCACAGGATGTTGGCTAGATCAGTAATAATTGCCCATCCTAAATGCCCAGAGGGCAGTTATGGGTCAAACGCATTGCTGAAGTCACACATAGACCAGACCAGGTGAGAATGGCAGTTTCCATCCCTAAAGGACATTAGTGAATTAGATGGGTTTTTCCAATAATCAACAATGGATTCATGGTCATTATTAGATTCTTAATTCTAGATTCTTTATTGAATTCAAATTCTGCCATGACAGAATTTGAACCCGGGTCCCCAGAACATTAGCCGAGTTTCTGGATTAATAGCCTAGCAATAAGGCCACTGCCTCCTCATATAGTTTCTTTAAAGATTGATTCGAACACCTTCCCAAAGTTCCACATCAACAGGTCTATAGTTTCCAGCTTGCTGAATGCCTACCTTGTTGAATGGAGGTGTTATAAGTTTTCTTCTCTTGTGGGATTAGCAGGGGTGTCAAGGGGGTAAGAGCGGGCAGGAGGCTTTAAGAGCCTAACCCCCTTCCTACCAGCTGGGGGCAGCTGGAGGCCCCTCAATGAAGCAGGCAACATCCAATACCATTTTCATTAATTATAGTATGGTGCTGCATTTAATTTCTCAGGAAATCAAGCCCCAAAATAATTATATTCCGCCACCTCACCCCTTGTTTCCAACCAATTCATACCATCTTATGTTAACTAATACCAAAGGAGCAGCTAGGACATGGTTCTCCTTGACTCATAATCCAGAGGCTAATGCTGTGGGGACATTCAACCCCACCATGATGTGGAGGTGTCAGTGTTGGGCTGGGGTGGACAAGGTCAGAAGTCACACGACACCAGGTTATAGTCCAACAGGTTTGTTTGAAATCACAAGCTTTCGGAGCCTCAGTCCTTTGTCAGATTATTTCACCTGAAGAAGGAGCGAGGCTCCAAAAACTTGTGATTTCAAATAACCCTTTTGCCTATAACCTGGTGTCGTGTGACTTCTGACCAAATCCCACCACAGCAATTGGTGGAATTTAAACCCAATTAACAAATCTACAATTGAAAGCTAGGTCGATATTTTCTCTTTCATTTTACTTAAAGTGTGGGCGTGGACGACTTTAAAACTCACTCCCTGTCCATTGGAAGAGTGAGAAGTGTCAGATCAGCCAGGATTGTATTGAGTGTCAGAGCAGCCTCGAGGGGCTGAATGGCCTACTCCTATTCTTTTTCTTTAGACGGTGTTATCAGGTGCCAATCAGGCTGTTAAGTGGTGACATGGCGGGCATCTTGACCTATCAAATGAGGTGGTTCAGAGGTCCTGCCCCATCCAAAACTGCCAGTCAGTTGGAGGATAGCCACTGGGAATGGCAGAGCCTTGTTGTAGGCCCAAGTTGTTCAACATCTGGAAACCATCATTGGTGACGGGATATAATGGGGATTGTGAGGAGAGGGTGGGGATGGGTCAGTGGCGGGGGGCGGGGTTGGAATCAAGCACAGGAGACACATAGTTTTCAGGACCCACCGACCTCCTCTTCTGCTCCTCCTGCCCCCGCAACCCCAAACAAAAAAAATGAAACCACAGGTAGACAGGAATGGCCTATTTTCCCAAGTAGGAGGGCAGTCTGTTTCCTTGCTGTCTGAGATGACAGAATCAGGCTCGTTGTTAATTGACCATTTATTTGGTGATGGGTCAGGAAGGCCACAGCAAACCATCTCCACCCCAGATCGCTGAGCTGTTGGGAACAGGACAAATATTTCAGCCATACCAGCCCACCCAATTGTTTGCCCTTCCCACCACTTCTAGGAGGTGAATCTCGCTGATGGTGACTGTGACCAGTCTCATGAGTTGTCCTAAGGAAACACCTAGCTTGCTAAAGCCCTGCAGGGAGCAAAGTCAGCCACCTTTACTTGGTCTGTCTTGCATGTAACTTCAGACCTACAGCAATGGGGCTGACTCTGAGCTGGTCTTTGAAATGGCCGAGCAAGCCACTACAGTTGCAGCAACAAATGCCAAATACCGCTCAAGCTTGGACGTTGAACAGTTTTTCCGCCGCCTCCGCGCTTACTTCTTCAACCGTGAGCCTAACCCTCTCTCTACTGACCCCTTCTCCCACCTCCAACACACTCCTTCCTCCTGGACACCACCCAAAGGCCTCCTACTCTCCCTCAACCTCTTCATCTCCAACTGCCGTCGAGACATCAATCGCCTCAACCTCTCCACCCCTCTCACCCACTCCAACCTCTCCCCCACAGAACGTGCAGCCCTCCGCTCCCTCCGCTCCAATCCCAAGCTCACCATAAAACCCGCGGACAAGGGAGGCACAGTTGTAGTATGGTGCACTGACCTCTACATCGCTGAGGCCAGGCGCCAACTCTCCGACACCTCCTCCTACCGCCCCCTGGATCATGACCCCACCCCCAAACACCTAAACATCATCTCCCAGACCATCCACAACCTCATCACTTCAGGTGACCTCCCACCCACAGCCTCCAACCTCATCGTTCCCCAAACCCGCACTGCCCACTTCTATCTCCTTCCCAAAATCCACAAACCTGACTGCCCTAGTTGACCCATTGTCTCCGCCTGCTCCTGTACCACCAAACTTATCTCGACTCCATTTTCTCCCCACCTACGCCCAGGACACCACCCATGCCCTCCACCTTCTCCAAAACTTCTGATTCCCTGGTCCCCAATGCCTCATCTTCACCATGGACGTCCAATCCCTATGTACTTGCATTCCCTATGCAGATGGCTTAAAGGCCCTCCGCTTCTTTCTGTCCCGCAGGCCCGACCAGTCCCCCTCCACTGACACCCTTTTCCGCTTAGCGGAACCCGTCCTCACCCTTAACAACTTCTCCTTCAATTCCTCCCATTTCCTACTGACAAAGGGGGTGGCCATGGATACCCGCATGGGCCCATGCTATGCCTGCCTCTTTGTAGGTTACGTGGAACAATCCCTCTTCCAAAGCTACACTGGCACCATCCCCCACCTCTTCCTCCGTTATATCGATGACTGTATCGGCGCCGCCTTGAGCTCCCACGAGGAGCTCAAACAGTTCATCCACTTTACTAACACCTTCCACCCCAAACTTAAGTTCACCTGGACCATCTCTAATAACTCTCTCTCCTTCCTGGACCTCTCCGTTTCTATCTCTGGCAACCACCTGGAAACCGATATCCATTTCAAGCCCACCGACTCCCACAGCTACCTAGAATACACCTCCTCCCACCCACCTTCCTGCCAAAATGCCATCCCCTATTCGCAATTCCTTTGCCTCCGCCGCATCTGCTCCCAAAACGAGGCATTCCACTCCTGGACATCCCAGATATCCTTGTTTTTCAAGGACCGCAACTTCCCCCCCTCAGTGGTCGAAAACTCCCTCGACCGCATCTCTCGCGTTTCCCGCAACTCAGCCCTCATAGCCCCTCCCCGCAATAACAACCAAAACAGAATCCCCCTCGTCCTCACGTACCACCCCACCAACCTCCGGATTCAACACATCATTCTCCGACACTTCCGCCATCTGCAATCTGACCCCACTACCAAGGACATTTTTCCCTCCCCACCCTTATCTGCTTTCTGGAGGGACCGCTCTCTCCGTGACTCCCTTGTCTGCTCCACACTCCCCTCCAGCCCCACCACAGCCGGCACTTTTCCCTGCAACCGCAGGAAATGCTACACCTGCCCCTACACGTCCCCCCTCACCCCCATCCCAGGACCCAAGAAAACCTTCCACATTAAACAGATGTTCACCTGCACATCTGCTAATGTGGTATATTGTATCCGCTGTTCCTGATGTGGCCTCGTCTACATCGGGGAAACCAAGAGGAGGCTTGGAGATCGCTTTGTGGAACACCTACGCTCAGTTTGCAACAAACGACTGCATCTCCCAGTCGCAAGCCACTTCAACTCCCCCTCCCACTCCTTGGACGACATGTCCATTCTGGGCCTCCTGCAGTGCCACAACGATGCTACCTGAAGGTTGCAGGAACAGCAACTCATATTTCACTTGGGAACCCTGCAGCTCAATGGTCTCAATATGGACTTCACAAGCTTCAAAATCTCCCCTCCCCCCACCGCATCCCAAAACCAGCCCAGCTCGTCCCCACCTCCCTAACCTGTCCTCCCACCTATCCACTCCTCCCACCTCAACCCCCACCCCCACCTCCCACCTACCAGCCTCATCCCCACCTCCTTGACCTGTCCGTCTTCCCTTGATTGACCAACCCCCATCCTAACTCCCCACCTACACTCACCTTTACTGGCTCCACCCCCGGATCTTTGACCTGTCTGTCTCCTCTCCAACTATCTGCTCCTTTATCCATCTTCTATCCGCCTCCCCCTTTCTCCCTATTTATTTCAGAACCCCCTTCCCCTCCCCCATTTCTGAAGAAGGGTCCCGACCCAAAATGTCAGCTTTCCTGCTCCTCTGATGCTGCTTGGCCTGCTGTGTTCATCCAGCTCTACACCTTATTATCTAAGACTCCAGCATCGACAGTTCCTACTGTCTCTCCTCTCACGAGCATTGCCCAGATCCCGCCAAGAAATAAAGATTAAAACAAAGCCTACTATGCTACACTTTACTGTATTTCACCACAGTATTGTCCCCATGAGCTCTTCCACTGCTGTGTATTTCATACTAAATGTTATAATTTGTATTTCATATGTCTGGCCTTCAAGTGGAACTATCTTCTCTACATCTGCCCTATCAAAACCTTTCGTTATCTCAAAGACCCCCTACTGGATCATGCTTCTAACCTTTTAATCTTGTTTCTCAGTCTGTATACCTTACAAGCATTTCTAAAATTATTTACACTGCAGTCTTGTGTGTATTGCACACCTTTCTCATAAAAAATGCTTCAGGTAGTCGTCGTTTCAAAAAAATTGTCTCGGGATACAATTCTGTGTTCAGTTCTGGTCGCGACATTACAGGAAGGATGTGGAGGCTTTGGAGAGGGTGCAGAAGAGGTTTAACAGGATGCTGCCTGGATTAGAGGGTATGAGCTATAAGGAGAGGCTAGAAAAACCCAGATTGTTTTCTCTGGAGCGGCGCAGGCTGAGCAGAGACTTGAAAGAAGTTTATAAAATTATGAGATGCATAGATAGGACTGACGGTCAGAATCTTTTTCATAGAGTTGAAATGTCTAAACGTGGGGGGCATGTATTTAAGGTGAGGGGGGAAAGTTCAAAGGAGATGTGAGGGACAAGTGTTTTACACAGGGAGTGGTGAGAGTCTGGAACACGTGCCGGGGTGGTGCTTGAGGCAGATACAATAGGGGTGTTTAAGAGACTTTTAGATAAGTACATGAATATGCAAGGAATGGAGGGATATGGTCCAATGGCAGGCAAAAGGGATTATTTAATTTGGCGTCATGTTTGGCACAACATCGTGGGCCAAAAGGCCTGTTCCTGTGCTGTATTGTTCTCTGATACAATGACAATAATTATTGTGAACAGTAATGGGAAAAATAAATTGAATTGTATCTCATTGTAAAACATCTTACCTAGGCTTCCACCTTTAACATTTTCCATATTCTGTAAAACTGTAGCATAATATCTTGGATCTTCCCTGCAGATTTTCAATGTTTGAAAGCTTTTACTTTTAAAGATGCGCTTGTGTATAAATTGCTGGGTTAAGACCTGAACCTCCAGACCAGAGAATGCTTCATGGAAATATATCGTGTTGCAGTAATCACTTTGTACCACAAGAGGATGCCTTGGGTCAGATTGGGTCAGCTGTTGACACTTTACTCACACCTAACA
>NC_063353.1:4808398-4818086 GCF_021869965.1 Rhincodon typus | reverse complement strand
ATTATTAATCCACACACCTAGGTAATGTCCTGGGTTTCAACCCCACTGTGACAGATGGTGGAATTTGAATTCAATTAAAAATAAAATCTGGAATTAAAAATCTAATGATGACCACAAAACTTGTTGAGTTGGGGGAGAAAACCTATCTGGTTCCCAGATCTCCTTCAGGGAAGGAAATTGTCATTCTTACCTGGTCTGCCTAAATGTGAGTCCACACCATCCAGAGAGATGGGCAATAAATGCTGGTCCAGCAGTGATGCTCACATTTCATGAATGAATGTGAAAAAAGAAATTCGTCCTCATCTCAGTCTTAAATGAACTCCCCCTTATCCTGAGACTATGCCCCTGGGTCCTAGAGCCACCAGACTGGGAAAACATAACAATTGATATTTACTTTGTCTCATCCTGGAAAAGTTTTGTAAGCTTTGTTGAGGTTACCCTTCCTTATTCTTCAGAAATCTAAGAATACCTTCCAACTGCTCAACATTCAAAAAAAAATCCTGCCTTTCTGATATTCAACCAAAGTGAATAATCTCACATGCATGTTATTATTTCATGTTATGTTCTACCTGCAAAGTTCTAGCCCATTTACTGTTTCTGTCCATCTCTTGAAGCCTCTGTGCACCCTCACAGCTCAAATTCCCACCCAGTTTGGTGTCGTCGGCAAATTTGGGAATATTACAATTGATCTCCAGATCCAAATAATTAGGAATCATTGTGGACCTAATGCTGCTCCTGTGGTATCCCATCCTGAGAGTGATGTATTCAGTCCTATTTTCTGCCTGTTAACCAATTCAAAGTCCAATTTAGGATATTTACCCCAGTCCCATTTGCTCTTACTGTTCTGTGTAGAACCTTATCCAGTGTGATGCCTTTGGGCAGCACAGTGGTTAGCACTGCTGCCTCACAGCACCAGGGACCCAATTTGATTCCAGTCTTGCATGACTGTATAGGGTTTGCACATTCTCCCTGTGTTTGTGTGGGTTTCCTCCGGGTGCTCTGGTTTCCTCTCACAGTCCAAAGATGTTCAGGTTAGGGTGGATTGGACATGCTAAATATACTGTAGTGTCTAGGAATGTGGAGGCAAGGTGAATTAGCCATGAGAAATACAGGGCTATGGGGATAGAGTGGGGGGCTGGATCTGGGTGGGATGACCTTCAGAGGATCAGTGCTGACTTGATGGGCTGAATGGCCTGTTTCCACTCTGTAGGGATTCTATGAAAAACCTTTTGAAAACCCAATTAAAGACATCCATTCGTTGTCCTTTATCCATGCTACAATTAATACCCTCAATAAATGCCACCTGGTTTGTTGAGCATGATTTCCTGTGATAACTCCATGTTGACTTTGTTCAATGTCACCATTTGTTTCAAAATGTCCTGTTATCAAATCCTGTAAAATAGATTTTAACACCTTCCCTACAAATGACTTTAAACTGGTCTGTTCACAAGGGCAGAGCAAATGGAATTCAGTTGGGAAAAGTGTGATGCAGTGCACTTGGGGAGGATGAAGAAGGTAAGGGATCACACTAGAAAAGGCAGGACCCTGGGAAGTACTGAATATTGGCAGGATCTTGCTGTGCATTTTTACAGATTCCTGAAGGTAGCAGGTAAGTGGACGAGGGGGTTAAGAAGATATATGGGATGTTTTCCTTTATTGACCAGGGTGTAGAATACAAGACAAAAGGGCATTAAACTAGAACTATAAAATGCTGGGTAGGCTTTTACTGTAATACTGTGTACAGTTCTGTTCACTACATTATAGAAACATAGAAAGTAGGAGCAGCAGTAGGCCATTCAGTCCTTTGAGCCTTTTCCACAATTCAATACGATCATGGCTGATCATCCAACTCAGTCCCCTCTTCCTGCTTTCTCCCCATACCCTTTGATGCCTTGAACCCTAAGAACTATATCAAACTTCTTTCTTCAAAGCATTCAGTGTTTTGTCCTCAACCACTTTCTGTGGCAAAGCATTCCACAGACTCCACACTCTCTGTGTGAAGAAATTTCTCCTAATCTCAGTCCTAAATGGCCTATCCTGTATCCTATGTGACTCCTAATTCTGGATTCCCCAGTCATTGAAAACATCCTTTCTACGTTTACCCTATCTCATCCTGTTAGAATTTTATGGGTTTCTACATTCTACGTTCTCGTTCTACTAAACTCCAGTGAATATATTCCTAATCAATCCAGTCTCTCTTCATGCATCAGTCCAAAAGCATCCACTCCCTCCACCACCGATGCTCAGTAGCAGCAGTGCGTACTGTCTACAAGATGCACTGCAGAAATTCACCAAAGGCAGCACCTTCCAAACCCACGACCACTTCCATTTAGAAGGACAAGAGCAGCAGATACATGGGAACACAACTACCTTCAAATTCCCCTCCAAACCATTCACCATCCTGACTTGGAAATATATCGCTGTTCCTTCACTGTCGTTGGATCAAAATCCTGGAATTCCATCCCTAATAGCATTGTGGGTCAACCCACATCTGGAGGACGGCAGCGGTTCAAGAAGGCAGCTCACCACCACCTTCTCAAGGGCAACTAGGGATTCACAATAAATGCTGGCCCAGCCCAGTGATGCCCACATCCCACAAATGAACAAACAAAAATGTCATGCCACCCCAGATAGTATTTGGTGATTATAGAAAGAATGTGATTGCGTTGCAGAGGCTGCAAAGGAGATTTACCAGGATGCTGCCTGGACCGGAGAGTCTGTACTTTGAACAGAGATTGGATGGATTAAGATTGTTTTCCTTGGAGCAGTGAAGGTTAAGAGGGAACCTGATTGAGGTGTACGAGATTATCGGAGCAAAGCAGGCGCCTTAACTATTAAGAGAGGGGTCACTAACCAGGGAACATTGAGTGATGGTAAGAGGCAGAAGGCTAAGAGAGGTTTGCAGAAATTTTTACACTCAGAGGGTAGAATTCTGCATCTGAAAGGGTATTTGATAACAATGTTTAGATATTCACTTGCGTTGCTGCAGTTTCTACAGACCAAGAGCTGGAAAATGGGATAATTGTAATCAGATTTTTGTTGACCTGTCTGAACATAGTGGGGACAAATAAGCCCCTTCAGTACTGTAAACGTCTATAAGTCTAAGAGGTCTGTAGTTCTCCAATCTCCTTCTGCCTCCTTTCTTAAAAATAGTGGGATTGTATTTACTACTTTCCAGTCCACACAGGTGTTTCCAGAAGCTATAGAATTTTGAAGTTTTGATATAGAATCTATTCAGCTCTCTGGGATGAAGCATCCCTGGTCCATGGAATTTATGCAACCTTCAATCAACACTATGCCTCTTGCTGACTTGTGTTCAGGCTCACTTTTCCCTTTCTTAATCAGTTTGGTGGCCTTCCTTTGCTGGGTTCTAAATTGTTCCCAATCCTTAGGATTACCACATGTTCTGGCATCTTTATAAACTGCTTCATTTGACATCATGCAGTCCTTAGCTTTGTTCATCAGCCTGGATCTAGAGGAGATTACAAAGATAGGGAGAGCAAGACAATGTGGGCAATGGAAAACAGGGATGAGAATGTTAAAATCCAGCCATTGTCAACTCAGCTAACGAAAGACCTACTTCAAGGTTCAGGTTGAGGATTTTTCGTTTATGTGCTCTCAGGACAATAAAGTGATCTGCTTTAAAGGTAGCACAAGAACTTGGGAAGTTCAGATCAGAGAAGTTTGTGTTCGTACAATCCAAATAATTCAGTATTGACCATCCTGTGTCAGTTCTGTAGAATGTACATTGTGGTTTGGATTTGCTAAATCAAACATTGTATTCGTTTGCACTGTGTTTTGAATGGGAGATGTTTGTTCCATTTGACAAAGTTCTGCAATTACCATTTCCATAATTTAACTCGTTCCATTGCACTGCATTTTCACACTGGATTGAAAGACAGATCTCTGTGCCAAACTATCATTCAGACTTTATATGAGATTTTCCTGGGAGGTCAGACAATATTTGCTCTCATTTTCTTTCATGGGGTTATAGTATGATGGAGGTTCAGTGTTTCTGTTCAATGAAAGCTGAATTCAAAAACATGGCTTACAATTTACCAAAATACCACCGGAACTAACCCTTTCAGTAAACCAAGCAGAAGGTTACTTTAAATTGACATACAGTTATTCTTAAACTATTGAAAACAACAAATGCCGGAGATCACAGAGGGTCAGGGATCCATGGAGACAGCAGGCTATTGGTTTGTGTCTAGATGACTCTTCATCAGAGCTGATGTGAAGTGTGGAGGGGACGGCATTTATGCAATAGTTGGGGGGGGTGGGTTGGAGTGCTGTGGGATGTTGATAGATGAGATTAAGTGATTGGAATGTGAGAATGGCAGAACAATGGTGTGTCCAACTGCCAAATTGGGAAGAACACAGTATCCCACAGCGGGGGTGGGGGGGTGCGGGGGGTGGGATGCTGTGGGGGGGTGGGCAGGGGGTGGTGTAGCAGGGGAGAGAGGACATGGTGGCAAGACAAGTAAAGCTAAAAGAAAGGGAAGGAACGGGAGTTGGTTCACAATTTGAAGACGTTGAACTCAATATTGAGCCCAGAAGGCTCTAAAGTGACTAGTCTGAAGATAAGATGTTGTTCTTCCATTTTGTGCTGTGACTCACTGGAACACTGCACCATGTAGGCATGTGAGCAGGATGCTGTGTTAAAATGACTGAATTATTACAGTATGCTGCATGTTGTCACATGAGATACAATAATTTGCAAAATTTAATTGCACTTGATTTTATGTATGACCAAAAAGAAAAAACCTCAGTGGCTGTACCTCAACATATTGCTTCTTCTAAGGGTTGGAAGGTCCAAAACTGTGTTTTAAAGAAACATTAAAAATTGGCAAAGAAGAGGCAGAGGTTCTTCACCTATAGAATATCAGTATCAGCAGTTATTGTCAATCCCTAATTACCCTGGAGAAGGTAGTGTTAGGGCTGCCCATGACTGAGAGGAGCAAAATGGCCGACACCTATCCCTGACAAGCTCTGCAGAACATGCTGACAGTAATTAGAACATGTGGGAAAATATTTGCTTAATGTAGCTTCAGCAAATAGGACAATAGCAGTTCTGTAAGAATCAAGGTCACTGGCTGGGATAGAATGTGCAGCTGCAATTGATCACACAATAAGAACATTTTACACTCAGAAGTTGTTTCTCTTGAATTATTTAATCAATCTGTTACAGTACTAAGAGTCAGTTTTAGTTCAGATCCTTCAGATAATCATAGATATAGATTCCGACGTAGTTATAGATCCACATATATACAAAAAATCACTGAAAGTAAAGATTCAAACCAGTTCCAGACAGTAGAAGTGGGCAACCCCCCTTATCATTACAGTCTGTGAAAACATCATGACCACCAGCCTGTCCATTTCTTTAAGGTGCTGTACGAGAGAGCCAATCACAGGGGGATAACCTGGTGGTGCTGAACAGAAGTATCAAAGTTGGGGGTGGGTGGGGTGGGGGGTGAGTGTTGGTTGGTGGTAGGGTGCATGTGCACTCTAAGTTTTAACTGTATACAATCTGAAGTTTTAATGTGTCCTACTAAAAAGAAAATCTAAAGCTGTAGCGAAGTTGAACCAAAATAAAGTACCTGAATCTACCACCGGACTCAGACTCTCATTGGAAAGTATGAGATATAACGGGTTTATGATGGGCTGACTTCTAGAACCACTGCAGTTCATGTGGTATCAGAGCAGTCACAGTGCTATTAGGGAGGGAGTTACCCAACAACACTGAAACGTTGTTGGGGCTGCACTCATCAGGAAAGTGGGGAGTATTCCATCACACTCCTGACTTGTGCCTTGTAGATGGTGGACAGGCTTTGGAGAGTCAGGAGATGAGTTACTCACCACAGAATTCCTAGCCTGTGACCCGTTCTTGTAACCACAGTATTCATATGATGATTCCAGTTTAGTTGTTGGTCAGTGGTAATTCCCAGGATGTTGAGAGTAGGGGATATAGTGGTGATAATGTCATTGAATGTCAATGGATGATGGTTAGGTTCTGTCTTGTTGGAGATGGTCATTGCCTTGTGCAGAATAAGAATAAGATGAACATAGAACATTACAGTGCAGTGCAGGCCCTTCGGCCCTCGATGTTGCACCGACCTGTGAAACCAATCTGAAGCCCATCTAACCTAAACTATTCCATTATCATCCATATGTTTATCCAATGACCATTTAAATGCCCTTAAAGTGGGCGAGTCTACTATTTTTGCAGGCAGGGCATTCCACGCCCTTACTACTCTCTGAGTAAAGAACCTACCTCTGACATCTGTCCTATATCTATCACCCTTCAATTTAAAGCTATGTCCCCTCGTGCTAGCCATCACCATCCGAGGAAAAAGGCTCTCACTGTCCACTCTATCTAATCCTCTGATCATCTTGTATGTCTCTATCAAGTCACCTCTTAACCTTCTTCTCTCTAACGAAAACAGCCTCAAGACCCTCAGCCTTTCCTCATAAGACCTTCCCTGCATACCAGGCAACATCGTGGTAAATCTCCTCTGCACCCTTTCCAATGCTTCCACATCCTTCCTATAATGCGGTGACCAGAACTGTACGCAATACTCCAAGTGCGGCCGCACCAGAGTTTTGTACAGCTGCAACATGACCTCATGGATCCGAAACTCAATCCCTCTACCAATAAAACCTAACATACTGTACGCCTTCTTAACAACGCTATCAACCTGGGTGGCAACTTTCAGTGATCTATGCACATGCACATGAGTAAATAAGATTTGAGAAGCTACCTACTTGTATCAATGAGATGAACAGGCAGAGGAATATGGAACAATTGGGCACTGTACCTGAAAATATAACAAATTATATTTATTTACATTAATATTTAAATTGGCATAGACATGAGGAAAAAAGCGCATTGAATTATTTTCACTGTTCTCTAATCTGTCAATGACAGAACAGGTTTTTAATTAATTTATTTCATAATAGACAGTGATATGCTTGCTCAAATTCTTTGTGTGAAGTTCAATTTTTTTTAAATGCCCACAGCAAAATTCTTAAGGTAAAACAAAGCAGGATTTAGTAATGCATGCAAAAACCAGGGGGATTGGTTCGCAACACATCTACACACATATCCATCTAAGGAAGGAAGAAAGGGAAAGGAAATACGTTTTAAATTGCAAAATACTTAAAGCAAAGATGTTTGTTCACATGAATTGGAGTCCAATAAATTAATGTCCTTTCAGCTGGTTTGTACATTGTGTTCTCTTCCCTATGACTTGTTATGGAAACTGCAGCTGTTGTAAACTAAATTTGGTTAACTTTGCAGTCAAGAGACAGATGCTTTTTTTAAATCAGACTTTTGAGAGAGATTAAGGCAGCGTTAATTAAGCTTGGAGCTGCATTGTTGTTTTCTCTTCTGGTGTTACAAGCAAACTGAGGAGAGAAGTCAAAAACTGTATCATTATATAAGGCAGTTCAAATAAACTCGGAGCGTCAGTCACATGACAGGTTTGGGTTGAGTCATTTTAGTGAATGAAATTCCTTGATAACTCCTCACCAAATTCAAGCTGTAATTAAAAGATAACAGAAAAATCGTTAATACCATTTTTAACATAAGGAGTTTCAAAAGTTTTCTTTCAAACCACTCCAGCTGGGAAGATACATTGTCTGTAGATCTTTTGTGTGACTTGACTGGGATGTCTCTATAGTGCAATGAGTGTGATATTTCAGAAGGACGATGTCAGCTTTTGTCCTCTGCTATTGAGAAATTTCCAGAAATTGTGATTGACTGGCATCATGTGATCAGTAACAAATGAGGAATGCAGTCATTGATTCAGCTGAAAGACATTTGGGCTATTAAAAAAAACTGGATTGTAAGTTCATGAATGACCTGATTGAGGTAGTCAAGGATCCTTGATAAATGATTTGGAAGTGAATATAGGAAGAATGGTTAGCAAGTTTGCAGATGACACTAAAATTGGAGGTGTAGTGGATGATGAAGAAGGTAACCTCAGTGTACAACGGGATCTTGATCAGATGGGCCAATGGGCCGAGGAGTGGCAGATGGAGTTTAATTTAGATAAATGTGAGGTATTGCATTTTGGAAATTAGGGCAGGCCTTATACACTTAATGGAATGGCCCTGGGGAGTGTTGCTGAACAAGGAGACCTTGGGGTGCAGGTTCATAGTTCCTTGAAGGTGGAGTCACAAGTAGACAGGATAGTGAAGAAGGCATTTGGTATGCTTGCCTTTATTGGTCAGTGCATTGAGTATAGGAGTTGGGAGATCATATTGCAACTGTACAGGACATTGGTTAGGCCACTTTTGGAATACTGCATGCAATTCTGGTCTCCCTGCTACAGAAAAGTGTTATTAAACTTGAAAGGGTGCAAAAAGATTTACAGGATGCTGTTGGGGTTGGAGGGTTTGAGCTAAAGGGAGAGGCTGAATAGGCTGGGGCTATTTTCCCTGAGGGGCATGGATAGGGTGAGTAGCCAATGTCCTTTCCCCAGTGTAGGGGAGTCCAAACCTAGACGGCATAGGTTTAAGGTGAAAGGGGAAAGACATAAAAGAGATCCAAGGGGCAACATTTTCACACAGAGGGTGATGCATGTATGGAACGAGCTGCCAGAGGAAGTGGTGGAGGTTGGTACAATTACAACATTTAAAAGGTATCTGGATGGGTATATGAATCAGAAGGGTTTAGAGGGATATGGGCCAAATGCTGGCAAATGGGACTAGATTAATTTATGATATCTGGTCTGCATGGATGAGTTAGAGTGAAGGGTATGTTTCCAAGCTGTACAACTCTATGACTCTATTGATAGATATTTTTTCCAGCAGTTGGTAGAATGATAAAAATAAATTTTTTCGAGGATCTTGTGACAGAGCAGTTGTGTCTCTATCACTGTGCCAGAAGGTCGAGAGTTCAGGTCCCACTTATGATGATCATGTAACATAACATGTCTGAACAGGTTGATTAAAAATATAGAAATAAATTGCTTCTAATCAACTGGTGTTATGGCACAACTCTGGAGCAGGAGGGACTTGAACCTTGGCCTCCTGGCTCAGAGGTAGGGACAATACCACTGTGCCACAAAAGCCCTTTGGGGAATAAAAAGCACATGATCTCTGAATTGAAGATAGTCACACACAAAAAAAAGAACGCAAGAACGGAAATTCTCTAACACCAGTATCCATCAGTTTTTCCAAAAGGTTTCTCAATGAATGGGGGAATTACATTCATTAACTGCAGATGAGAAAGATTGCAGCAGGATTGAGGGGTCTGATAGAACAGAAAAGTGGGAGAAGACCATTCAGTCCTCAAGCCTGTTCTGCCATTACATTAGATCGTCCCTGGAGAAAAAGGGGCAGCACGGTGGCTCAGTGGTTAGCACTGCTGCCTCACAGCGCCAGGGTCCCAGGGTTCGATTCCACCCTTGGGCAACTGTCTGTGTGGAGTTTACACACTGTCCCCGTGTCTGCGTGGGTTTCCTCCAGGTGCTCCGGTTTCCTCCCACAATCCAAAGATCAATCATAGAATCCCTACAGTGTGGAAACAGGCCCTTTGGCCCAACAAGTCCACACCAAGCGTCCCACCCAGACCCATCCCCCTATAACCCACCTAATCTACACATCCCTGAATACTACGGGCAATTTAGCATGGCCAATCCACCTAGAAAGATGTGCAGGTTAGGGTGGATTGGCCATGCTA
>NC_063353.1:4803732-4807998 GCF_021869965.1 Rhincodon typus | reverse complement strand
TAGCATGGCCAATCCACCCTAACCTGCACATCTTTCTAGGTGGATTGGCCATGCTAAATTGCCCGTAGTATTCAGGGATGTGTAGATTAGGTGGGTTATAGGGGGATGGGTCTGGGCGGGATACTCTGAGGTTTGATGTGGACTTGTTGGGCTGAAGAGCCTGTTTCCACACTGTAGGGATTCTATGATTCTATGATACTCATTGTCTTCACTTAGTTAATCCAGGCAAATTTCAACTGCTGTATCTTCCTTTGTGGGAGCTTTCCAGATTTGCACAATTATTTGTGTAGCCAGTTTCTGTGTTGGAACATTCTGATTCCTTGTGGAATTCTAACAGGCAATGGTTAGCTGCTAGATGCTAGAAAGATACAAGTTTCTCTGCCCTTAGATATTCATCAGTGTGTCCGCAAAGTACCCTTCTTATCTCCCTCACCGTCTGCAAAGAAGGATTTCAGTTGCTCTAGTATGCCGAAGCAATACATTCCCATTGTAAAGGAAGGCTGGTTCATGATAGACAGACAGACAGAAAGCAAGACATTTCCTTTTCAGTTCTGACCCTTGTTGGAATTAAAAGCTGTTGTTTGCACTGGCCCACATGCGATACAACAGATAGTGGTCTTTGAGCTAAACACGAGTCAATGTGCCCAGACTGAGGCACCAAAGGGCTTGATGTCATGTCACTGCCCAGGGGCGATGGGCCACGTAGAAGCCTCATTTTGCTTGGGTGCAGCCTCTCGGTGGTAGTGGGGGGTGGTTTGGTGGGGCTGTTTTGGATTGGTCATGTGGCAGCAGCCGTGCATAACCACAGCACGTGGGCACAGGCCACAAGGGGGTGGGGTGGTGGTGGGGGGATCGCATCCAGGTCAGAGGCAGCCTTGATGGCTTCTGCCTCATATCCATAAGGGCGCAACAGTGAGGCAGAGTGAGCTCTCAGCTTTCCAACCAGTGGGTCCAGAGGGGCAGCTTTTAATATGTAAATGTTTCAGACCATCTCCCACTTATTGCAAGCGATAGCACACCAAGTCATGACTCATAGAAAATGGGCAACACGGTCGGAGGCCAATCGGCCCATCGTGTCTCTGTTCCAGTCCTGAAGGAGCTCCCTACCCAGCTGCTGTTTACTCAGGAATTTTATTTGTTCAACATCAAGACACAGCTCATCTGTTTTTAATGATTCATCATTTAAAAGTTGTTGTTGCTGGCTATCACTCGCTAGGCAATTACGATAGTCCACTTTGGGAATTCTGTGTCTCTGGTCATGCGTTCTGTGAATGAGTGAATGATTTTTATTATCACATGTATTTTACAGTGAGAAATACGATAAAATACAATGATACACTTTCATTCATCGCCACGATATGGCTCCATTTTGATGGTTTACGAATAAAAGAAAAATGAGAAGATATAGCTTAAAGAGAAGTCCAGCTATGCTCAAGTTCTGAGCAACTACCTTGCTGCCGTCCACACCAAACCCAACTAACATTGAAGTCACTGATCCTCGAGCACCATCTTTCACTGCTGGACCACTGCTCCTGCTTGCGCCAGACCCACCAATGTCAGAGTCTTTTGCCGTGGCCCACCTTCTCGATGTTACTGTGATGTCCTTCCATCACTGATTCACCCCCTTCAGCACTGGACCCAATCAACGATGAAGTTGCCAATCCTCAGGTGCCATCTTTCGCCACAGGGACTACCTTGCTGACATCACATCAGGGTTCACTCTTTCCCTGCGATAGTCTCACTCTCCCCCTGTGATGGGTTCACTCTCCCCCTGCAATGGTCTTACTCTCCCCCAGCAATGGTCTTACTCTCCCCCTGTGATGTTCTCACTCTCCCCCTGTGATGGTCTCACTCTCTCCCTGCGATAGTCTCACTCTCCCGCTGCGATGGCCTCACTCTCCCCTGTGATGATCTCACTCTCCCCCTGCAATGGGCTCACTCTTCCCCTGTGATGGGTTCACTCTCCCATCCTGCCAGTGGCAGGTTTCTCTATATTTCTGACTATCTGAGTGGCTCAGTGGTTAGCACTGCTGCCTCACAGCGCCAGGGACCCAGGTTTGATCCCAGCCTTGGGATCTGCGTGGAGTTTGCACATTCTCCCCGTTCCTGCGTGGGTTTCCTCCGGGTGCTCCAGTTTCCTCCCCCAATCCAAACGTGTGCAGGTTAGGTGGGTTTGCCATGGAAAATGCAGGGTTATAGGATATGGGGGTGGGAGTGGGTGCGATGCTCTTTGGAGGGTTGGTTTGGACTGGATGGGCCGAATGGCCTGCTTCCACGCTGTAGGGATTCTATGATTCTTCACCATCTCTGTTACATGCACCTTCAACCTTCTCTGTTTTAAGGTGAACAACTCCTAGTTCTCTGCACAACCCAAGTTCCTCATCCACAGAATCATTAAAACAACTTAGCTTAACTCTGATATAATCAAACATGTATTGCACAAAGGAAGGTGATTCTGAGCCCCATTTGGAGATGTTAGAGCAGGTGACCAAAAGCTTAGTCAAAGAGGTTGAGCTTAAGGAATGTCTGACAGAAAGAAAGTGAGGCAGGGAGCTTTAAGGAGGGAATTCAAGAACATAAGGCACAGCCAACAATAGTCAAATGGATAAAATCAAGGATACTCAAGAAGAAAGATTTAGAGGAACAATGTTATCCCAGCAAGGCCGCTGTTTACTGAAAACAGACACATTTTGATCAAAGTTTTTCATCTTACAGTCATCAGGACAATTCGCAAAAATACAAATATGAAGGGAAAACAACTTTTGCACTGCACAAGCTGATAATTGGCAAGTGGACGCTGAACGGTGGAGGTGTTATGATGGAGATTGTACCAGTTAGGTGATGACTGACAGCTAACTACCAAATTTTGTTTGCAGTTTAAACAGTGCTGGTTGGGCAGGCAAATAAATCAAAGAGTGTCTGTCACACGTTTTGTCAAGTGGAAACAAGTGCAGTGTGTGTACAAGATCTTTCTGCCTACAAACAGCGGAGACTTGTGTATTCATATATAATCTCCTTTGTCCCCTTGCCATCTTGTTGATATCCTTCCTGAAGTGCGATGTCCAGATCTGGAGCCGATACTCCAGCTGAGACCTAACAAATGTTTTATAAGGGTCTAGCATAACTTTCTTAACATAACCTGTTTTTGTACATTATGCTTCTATTTTTAAAGGCAAGGATTGCACTTGCTTTTGTCTGATCAAAACGCCCTGCCACCTGTTCCGATAGTACTGAGATTGAGAAGATGTTTTTGCATCCGGATGAGTTATATTGAAATGTAATTGAAGCTTAGCCTAACCTGAGTGTCACCTGCATGTAAAAAAAATTCTCTACCACCTGTGCTATTCAGCTTTGTAACACAATGAGTGTTTAGCTCATTACTACCACCTAATGTTGAACCAAGAATGTGCAGCAATGTCTGCTCCCTCCGTTATGGTCTCTTGCATTTATGAGAACTAGAATTAGCTTTATTGTCACATGTACTCACATGAGTGCAGTGAAAAGTTTAGAATTTGCCATTTAGAGTGCCATCTTAGGTACAAAGGTACCTTGGTAGAGATTCTTAAGTACAGATTCTTAGGAATTAATGAGAAAAATACAAAATCATAGGAATATAACTGAAAAATAGAGGAATAAAAAGTTCCAAATTACAGGTGTATCTTACTAGATTTGTAAGCCAGGGGTCTAGAGTGTTGTCATAAACATTGTAAGTTCCAACCATCAATACTATCTCAGAACTCAAACTCAATTTTTAAACACGTGAAAATAAAGAAGTTGAATCAGAGATAGTAGGAACTGCAGATGCTGGAGAATCCGAGACAACAAGGTGCAGGGCTGGATGAACACAGCAGGCCAAGCAGCATCATAGGAGCAGAGAGGCTGACGTTTCGGGCCTAGGCCCTTCATCAGAAAAGGGGGAGGGGAAGGGGGTTTTGAAATAAATAGGGAGAGAGTGCGAGGCGGATAGAAGAGGGATAGAGGAGAGGATAGGTGGAGAGGAAACAAACAGGTCGAAGAGGCGGGGATGGAGCCAGTAAAGGTGAGTGTAGGTAGGGAGTTAGGAAGGGGATAGGTCAGTCCAGGGAGGACGGACAGGTCAAGGGGGCGGGATGAGGTTGGTCGGTAGGAGATGGAGGTGCGGCTTGAGGTGGGAGGAGGGGATAGGTGGGAGGAAGAACAGGTTAGGGAGGCAGGGATGAGCTGGACTGGTTTTGGGATGCGGTAGCGGGAGGGGAGATTTTGAAACTTGTGAAATCCACATTGATA
>NC_063353.1:4793086-4803632 GCF_021869965.1 Rhincodon typus | reverse complement strand
GGAGTTGAAATGGTTCGCGACTGGGAGGTGCAGTTGTTTATTGCGAAGCGAGCGTAGGTGTTCTGCAAAGCGGTCCCCGAGTCTCCCAGTCGCGAACCATTTCAACTCCCCCTCCCATTCCTCAGACGACATGTCCATCCTGGGCCTCCTGCAGTGCCACAACGATGCCACCCGAAGGTTGCAGGAACAGCAACTCATATTCCGCTTGGGAACCCTGCAGCCCAATGGTATCAATGTGGATTTCACAAGTTTCAAAATCTACCCTCCCCCTACCGCATCCCAAAACCAGTCCAGCTCGTCCCTGCCTCCCCAACCTGTTCTTCCTCCCACCTATCCCCTCCTCCCACCTCAAGCCGCACCTCCATCTCCTACCGACCAACCTCATCCCGCCCCCTTGACCTGTCCGTCCTCCCTGGACTGACCTATCCCCTTCCTAACTCCCTACCTACACTCACCTTTACTGGCTCCATCCCCGCCTCTTCGACCTGTTTGTTTCCTCTCCACCTATCCTCTCCTCTATCCCTCTTCTATCCGCCTCGCACTCTCTCCCTATTTATTTCAAAACCCCCTTCCCCTCCCCCTTTTCTGATGAAGGGCCTAGGCCCGAAACGTCAGCCTCTCTGCTCCTATGATGCTGCTTGGCCTGCTGTGTTCATCCAGCCCTGCACCTTGTTGTCTCAAAATAAAGAAGTTGGTGTCAGTGAAAGTGGTCATGAAGCCATCCGATTGTTGTTGTAAAATCACGCATGTCCCGATAATGAAGGAAATGTGGCCCCTTTGGTCTATATGTGATTCCCAGTCCCACAGCAATGATGTGGAGGGGCTGGTGTCGGACTGGGGTGGACAAGGTCAGAAGTCACATGACACCAGGTTATAGTCCAACAGGTTTATTTAAAATCACAAGCTTTTGGAGCGCTGCTCCCTCAGCACCCAAAGAAGGCGAGAGGCTCCGAAAGCTGGTGTTTTCAAATAAATCTGTTGGACTATAATGTGGTGTCTTGTGCTTTTGACCTTGGTAGAAGAAGAGACCTGACTTTATATAGCACCTTCCATGACCCAGGACTTCCCAAACTGCTTTACAGCTGATGAAGTACAAGCCTAGTCACTGTTGCATCATAGGATGTGTGGAAATAATGAATTGAGGGAGCTGCTAAACTGTTTACAGCTTCGTATCAGGGTTTTTTTTTCCTTTTATTCATTCATGGGATGAGGGTGTCGCTGACCAGGCAGCATTTATTGCCCATCCTTAATTGCCCAGGGGGCAGTTAAGAGTCAAGCACATTGCTGTGGGTCTGGAATCACATGTAGGCCAGAGCAGGTAAGGATGGCAGTTTCCTTCCCTAAAGGACATTAGTGAACCAGATGGGTTTTTCCCAACAATGAGCAATAGATTCATGGTCACCATTAGACTCTTAATTCCAGATGTTTATTGAATTCAAATTCCACCATCTGCCATGGCAGGATTCAAACCCAGGTTCCCAGAACATTATCTGGGTCTCTGGATTAACAGATGTCAGCGATAATAATACAAATAATACCACTAGGCCATTGCCTCCCCTCTCATGGATACAGACTAGTTATAGATTAGGGGGTAACATGGTACTGAAACATCCTGGGAGAATTTGATACAGTTCCTGGCAGTTACATTACAATCACAGGCACTTTGGAGCAGAATCTGAGAGGGACCTGAGCAATGTGGGCTATGGCACTGGCAGAGATTAGTAACAGAATCGTGCTTGAGCTCTCGACATTAGAACAACTCGCTGCACCATTTATTCTTCTGACAGGTGGCATAGCAAGTCACACACTTGGCAGTGGCAAGTTGCCAATTCATCTTATTGATGCCACACCTCTCCTTGTCAATTCTCAGCTTCTCACCAAAACATGCTGAAGAAGCTAGATGTCAAGAATTCTCAACATGGCATCTGAACTTTTCTTTCAATTTCAAACATATACTTTATTCATAAAAAATATCTTTTTATATATACATAGTCACAAATGCAGTTCAGTTCTGTACAATAATGTATCAAGGAAACAAACGAACATTGGAGTTTGACTCTATTCAAATAAACCAAAACCTCTCTTACGTATACAAGATTATATTTACATACATTTGAGGCACAAAAAGGGACACCCATTTACCTTCAGCAGGAAGCCCTCAGATAGTGGTCTTTCCCTGCTAGTGCCCAAAGCTTTAGTGTGTCCCTCAGCACGTAGACCTGGACCTTGGAATGCACCAGTCTGCAACACATGGTCAGGGTCAACTCCTTGCTCTGGGATGTGGTAGTCAGAATGGGTACACAGAGAAATTGACCGGCTCCTGGCTGTGAGGAGCCTCTGTGTCGATCAGCATCTCAGGGCATCAGCTGCATGCACTTCTCACCCACAGTGACTGGCCTCTGGTATTTGCCAACCCTTCATGACCATTACGGCACATCTCTGATGCACTTACAGGCTGATTAGGAAGCACAGTGTGCTCTAATAACTAGAGTTGAAATGTTGCTGCAAGGACATTTTGCACGTAGACAGGGATCCAGGTCATGGATTGGAAGAGGTCCGATCACCTCTTCTCTTAGTGTTCACTTAGTACCAACCTGCATAGCATGCCTCCCATGCCTTACTGTGCCAATGAGCGTAGTCACACAACCACAACAACAGTTTGCCTTGCTTCTTTTTGTTTTTATTTTTTATTCCGTTCATAGGAGGTTGAGACGTGACCTTATAGAAGTTTACAAAAGCATGAGGGGTATAAATAAAGCGAATGGCAGGAGTCTTTTCCCTAAGGTGGGGCATTTCAAGACCAGGGTCATATTTTTAAGGTGAGAGGAGAAAGATTTAAGGGGCAACTCTTTTTTACAAGGGGAGTGGTTCATGTGTGGAATGAACTTCCAGAAACAGTGGTGGATGAGGGTACAGTTACAACATTTAAAAGACATTTGGATAAGTACATGAAAATGAAATGTTTGGAGAGATATGGGCCAAGTGCAGGCAGGTGGGACTGGTTTAGTTTGGGATTGAGGTTGGCATGGGGTGGTGGGACCGAAGGGTCTGTTTCCAAGCTGTATTACTCCATGTGGGTGCCACTAACCAGGCCAGCATTTATTGCCCATCCCTAATTGCCCAGTTGAGAATCAACACATTGCTGTGGGTCAGGAGTCACATGTAGGCCAGACCCAATAGGGTGGCATATTTCTTTCCCTAAAGGGCATTAGTGAGCCAGATGTTTTGTTTCTGACAATTGACAATGGCCAGTCTGGTGGGGCATAGGGGGCTAGGGTGAGTGTAGTCGGGGCGAATGACTGGCATCACTGAGGAGCCTGAGCACTCGCTATAACCCATTTCTTGGGACTTTTGGGTTAGACAGCTTGGGGAGGGGGAATGGGGGTCACAGTCAGTCTGTCACTGAAATGAAGGGGTAAGGGGATGGAGGAGGTTGAAGATGATTTGCCACGGTGGGAAGGAGGATCACAAACCAATTCTGGGTTTGGGGGTGGGGTTTGGAGGAGAGATGACAATTGTAAAGGGGGCAGCTGTATTTGTAAGGGGGGACGTGGTGAGGGACAGCTAGGGAAGGGGAAATGAAGGAGGAGTGTTTGTCCGCAGTCAGGAGCACCCTAGGCCTCAACGGGCGGTCACTGTATGACCACACTTGGCATGGTCACCTCATAGGCCAGGAGTTTGGGGGAGGTGGGTAAAGGTGGGCTCAGGTAAATGGGTGGGTGAGTTGTGAAGCCTGTGGGGGCACAGGAAGAGGATCTGGACCTGCAGGGACTCACTGACATGTAGAGGGAGAGGGTAGGAGCTTCAGGCTTTCATCAGGCTTGAATCCCTACAGTGCAGAAAGAGGCTATTCAGCCCATCAGGTCCGAACAGACCCTCCAATCAGCATCCAACCGAGACCCAGTCCCAACTCCTTACCTCATTGCCATAAGCTTGCATTTACCATGGTTAATGCACCTAACCACCATATCATGCTGCAAATTGAAAATGTTCAATGGAGAGGAAATGCCACCGTTATAGTCAGGGCTACACAGAGACTCAAACATGTAGTTGGGCTGTAAAATCTCTGACTTGGATAACAGCGAGAGCTCTCACTTACATTCCAAATTGACCCGTGCCACCAAAGTGCCTTCAGTAGGACTTCTTTCTCCTGTCTCTGCCACTTGGTCTCAGCAAGGAGCCTGTTTACCAGCTGGAGAGCTCACTGGGAGACCTGGTACCCAGACCAGCCTGACATGCCCAGGGCCTGCGAGTCATACAGAGAGGGGAGCCTCCTCAGGGTTGGGTGTAGCCACTTCTGGCCTGTCCTGACAGGAGAGGTTCTGAGGAACAGTCACTGGACCCCAAAAAGTCAACTCTGATTTCTCTCTACAGATGCTGCCAGACCTGCTGAGCTTTTCCAGCAACTTCTGTTTTTGTTCCTACAGGAGAGGACTCTGTGTGGTTCCTCCTGGCACTGCCCTGTCCCCTGTGAGGATGGGGCACCCGCAGCGTGTGCCAGGTTCCCAGTTTCCTGACCCCCACCATTGCCCTGCCTTTGGGGTGGCGCAGTGGTGCAGTGGTTAGCATTGCTGCCTCATGGCACTCAGGACACGGGTTCAGTTCTAGCCTTGGGCGACTGTCTGTGTGGAGTTTGCACATTCTCCCTGTGCCTGTGCGGGTTTCCTCCAGGTGCTTTGATTTCCTCCAACAGGCCAAAGATGTGCAGGTTAGGTGGATTGGCCATGCTAAATTACCCATAGTGTCCAGGGATGTGCAGGCTAGGTGGGTTAGCCATGGGAAATGCAGGGTTACAGTGGTAGAGTAGGGGGTGCAGGTATGGGTGGGATGCTCTTGAAAGGGTCAGTGTAGACTCGCTGGGCTGAAATGACCTGCTTCCACACTGTAGGGATTCTATGATTCTACAGAGCCACAGTAGGTAGTTAATGAGGCGAGTTTGGTAAGGCATGGTGGAAACACTCCAGAAAAACTTGCGCAACTCACAATTAGATAAAGAACCCATAATATTTAGCTGTATGTGTTTGGGCTCAAGCTAAGCAATTAGTATGTAAATTGAAGCATGTTTAGGATCATTATAGTGCAGAAAGAGGCCATTCAGCCCATCAGGTCTGGGCCAACCCTCTGAAGAGCATCCCACCCAGATCCAGCCCCCCACCCTATCCTCATCCCTGTATTTTCCCCTGGCCAATCCACCTAACTGGTACATCTTTAGACTGCAGAAGGAAACCACAGCACCCAGAGGACACCCACACAGACACAGGGAGAATGCACAAACTCCACACTGTCGCCCCAGGCTGGGATTGAATCTGGGTCCCTGGCGCTGTGAGGCGCTAGTGCTAATCACTAAGCCACCATCCTGCCTGTACCACCCACAACTTCATGCTGTAAGAGGGCTGAGTAAGATGGAGATTGAGGCATTCCTCCTATCAGATCACACGCTACAATAGGTTGATGACACCATGAGCATGCTTATGAAAGGTATTGCATACTTGCAGTGAGACTTAACACCCAATTTTAATTCATTTCGCTCTTTCTTCCTTTGTGCTTCCTTCTGATGTAACGTTTTTATATTTCTTGGAGGTGAGCAATGATGGTTCTGTATTCACAGAGTCACAAACGCACTGCTTTCTGGCATACTGTGTCAATGTCAGTGTTTACCTGAATCCTTGTGTTTTTAGCCGAAAAGCAGCCCAGCCCATTAAACAACAGAATAATACCAATCATCTACAGTCATTATAGGTCACAAGCTAGTGTTAGTAAGCAGAATGATCTATGGTATAAGCTTATGTGAGACAGATGATTTATACAGTCTGGAATGCACTGCCTGAAATGATAGTGGAAGCAAATTGAACAGCAATTTCCAAAAGGAAATTGGATATGTATTTGAAAAGATAAAACTTTCAGGATTAGGAGAAAAAGCAAGGGGGAGTGAGCTTAATTGGACACTTTGTGCAAGGAGGTAGCATAAGCATGATTATCGGACTGCTTTCCTTTTGTCAATTTATCAATTCACAGGATGTGGGTGCCCTGTTATTGCCTATCAAAAAGTGCAGTCCAGGAGGCGCAACACACCCATAATGCCCTTAGGAAGGGTGTTCCAGGATTTTCACCCAGGGACAGTGAGCAAACGGTGATATATTTCTAAGTCAGGATGGTGAGTGACTTGGAGGGAAACTTGCAGGGGGTGGTGTTCCCATGCATCTGCTGCCCTTGTCCTTCTGGGTGGAAGTGTCTAAGAGATTGGAAGGCGCTGTCTAAATGCAGTGCATCCTGGACAATAAATGCTCACCTAGCCAGTGATGCCCTAATCCTGTCAATCAATTAGAAAGAGATAATATACACCGTTGTGACTGAGCATTGATGGTGGAGCGAGTGAACGCTTGTGGATGTGGTGCCAATCAAGCAGCTACTTTATCCTGGATCATATCAAGCTTTTGTTGGAGCTGCACCCATCCAGGCAAATGGGAGTATTCCGTCACACTCCTGACTTGTGCCTTGTTGATGATGGACAGGCTTCGGGGAGTCAGGAGGTGAGTTACTCGCCGCAGTATTCCTAACTTCTGACCCGCTGTTGTATTTGTATTGGGAGTCCAAGTGAGTTTCCGGTCAATGGTTATCCCACGATATTGACGGTGACGGATTCAGTGGTGGTAATGCCATTGAAAATCAAGGGACGGTGATTAGATTGTCTCTTATTGGAGATGGTCACTGCCTGGCACTTGTTGAGTGCAAGTGTTAATTGACACTTATCAGCCCAAGCCTGGATCTTGTTGCATTTGTTCATGGGCTGTTTCAGTATCTGAGGAGTTGTGAATGGTGCTGAACATTGTGCAATCATCAGCGAACATCCCCACTTCTGACCTTATGATGGGGGGGAAGGTCATTGATGAAGCAGCTGAAGATGGTTGGGCCTAGGATACTTATTTAAGATTAAATCCAGATAAGTTTTGTGCGTGTTTATGATGTTGCTTATGCTTGCATTAAAAGAGTCAGAGTGCAAGATGGCAACTGATGCTCACCAGTTTAAAAAAAAGACTTAAACTTGACTATTAAATAGTAGCTTGCTTTAAGGAATAATTGAGTGTGAAGTAATTGGTTCAATGCAGTTTAGTAAAAAGGAGACTCATTTTTGGGATGCAGACATTCTTGCTAGCAAGACTGACTTTTATTGATTCATCACTAGCTATTCTATCTGAGCGACTTGCTAGACCACTTCAGAGTCAACCACATTAGTTCCTTGCCAAAAGTCACACTTTGGCCAAATGGAGAAAGATGGCAACCTTCCTTCCTTGAGTAAATTTATGGTATCAGAAATATTTTTATGCCAGTCCAACAGATCACTCATGGTTAAATTTTAGTGTCTTGGATCCAACTTCTCTCTTAAAATCCAAAGGTAAATTCTCAATCAGCCATGGTGGAGACTTGGTTCTCTGAATTATTAGTCCAGAAACCACTGAAACATTTGGATGGCTAATCTGCCAATGTATCTTAACAGGTCCCTCTGTTGCATAAGAACATAAGAAATAGGAGCAGAAGTAACCATCTGGCCTGTTGAGCCTGCTGTACCTTTTAATAAGATCATGGCTGATCTTTTTGAGGAGTCAGGTCCACTTACCTGCCCGCTCACTATCATCCATACTGTTCAAAAATCTGTCTATCTTTGCCTTAAAAACATTCAATGAGGAAGCCTCAACTGTTTCACTGGGCAGGGAATTCCACAGATTCACAACCCTTTGGGTGAAGTTCCTCCTCAACTCAGAACTAAATCTGCTCCCCCTTATTTTGAGGCTATGCCAACATTATGAACACGCACAAAACTTATCTGAATTTAATCTTAAATAAGTGTCCTAGGCCCAACCATCTTCAGCTGCTTCATCAATGACCTTGCCCCCCCATCATAACGTCAGAAGTGGGGATGTTCGCACAATGTTCAGCACCATTCGCAACTCCTCAGATACCAAAGCAGCTCATGAACAAATGCAACAAGATCCAGGCTTGGGCTGACAAGTGTCAAGTAACACTTGCCCTCAACAAGTGCCAGGCAGTGACCATCTCCAATAAGAGACAATCTAATCACCGTCCCTTGATTTTCAAGTTTTACCCACCAGTGGAAACAACCTCCCTGCTCCTATATTATCCATTCCCTTCATAATTTTATATGTTTCTATAAGATCTGGTTGTGATGGTTACTGATACCTTTCATTGGAGCAGATCAATGTGCTGAATGGTATCTTCAACCAATTAGAAAACATGCAATATTCGGGGGTGTGGGGGGGGGAATGTGTCGGTTTAACACTGAGCTGCAGATTTAAGGTATGGATGACACTTAATACAAGTTATATAGATCTACACACTCCATCATCAACCGATTGGCATGAACTTTATTCTTCTCTGCCTTTCACATTAGCAGAATATCAGCACGAGGCAACTTAAAATGTAAAATGTTACAACAAAGCGGTGAAACAAGAAAATGTGATAAAAATCATTTTACAGTACATTTCATTGCACTTCATAATACTGAAATATTAACACTTTGCATTGATTTAGCAGGAGTTGCATGCTTGCCATTGAAACTATATAGTGTGACATGAGCCTTTTGAATAATTCAGAGCAACAGTACGTAATAAATAGGATTTACAGAAATGATTGTTTTGACAGCCAAGGCATTGTCCTTCCAAACAGTGAAAGAAGCTCACGTGTTCAGTCTGTGCATTTATCCGTTTTGATCACTTCGCATAATATAAAGGCAACATCATTAAACAGATTCTTATATTAATTGTACATACCAATATATACTGAAGTGTAGCCAAAAATACCATCTTAACATTTTGTTTATTATACATAATACAGCTGGAATCAGGCAAATCTCCTTTGTCTCAATAAATCCCCAAGTTAGGGAGCCCCATCCTGCTTGAGATCCACTGAAATACATCAAATATACATTCCTTTTCGTTGTGTGTATCAATGTTTGTTAATAAGCACGGCCTGTGGGCCACCTGACTGGTTTACTGAACTTTGCAAACATTACAAGCTGAGCTTCCAACCAACAGCTTTAATGCGCTAGCTTGCTTGCTGAGAGTTCACAGCAGAGATTTTGACACAAACTAATTTCCATTGTCTGAAGACAGACCTTCTCCTGGGGGCTGGTCGTGGCAGAAGTGCTAAAGTGTGTTAGGACAATCACAGCAGAAGTCTAGAAATCAGTCGTCGTTAGGAAATCTCAGGAGGTAATGATGCAGAACGCAAGCCTCGCATTCAAAACCCCAACAATTTTAGATTCAAAAACCCAGCAATTTTTTAGATGTCGTGGAGCAGATTGGATGTTTGGTATTTTGGAACTCGGGTTAAGTTTCCATTTTTGATGTTTATTCTTTAGAAACACATTTCGCTCGCTGTTTCACGGTACCAACCGACTACACAAGAAGGAAGCTTGATTATGAAAGCATCCCAGACACCATCACAGTAATGTTTGTTCTGTAATGCACACTCAGGGAACTCAGGGAGAAAGAAGTCGGGTCCAGTTTGCGAATACAGACAGGAATTTTTAAGCTTTTAATTCTAGGCGACTTCCTCACATGAGGTGGAGAGACCAAACGAGCCAGATTTTAAATAAACCTCGGGTGGATTCACCGATCCAGCAGTGTGCCTTGTCTGATGTTCCCGAATCTCCGCCCTAACCTCTCTTGATATTTTGCAATGCTGAATCAAAAATTGAACCAACATGCCCCTGGAAGGCAACCCATTTTGCACAGACGTTCTTGTCCTTTGTCCAGCGACCACTGCACTCGCAAATGTCTCTCCCTACCCTCCAATAGCACCAGCGGCTCGGTAGTTATGTGACTCCTTTCCTTTGGGGTAGAGGCAGCCGCTGTACAAGGCACACAGGATGGACAGACTCATTGCACAAAGTGCTTATCGATCACACTCTTGCAAAAAGCAATGGGGAGAAAGATCCCTTGGAGCCACTGTAGATGGTTTCGCCAGCGGGAGGTACTATCTAGTTATACATAGATACCCTCTGGGTTAAAGCCTGAAATCAGAGGGTTCTGCAGAAGTCTCAAGTTGCTGGGAAGCTGCCTTGCTGGGCTGGGCCCTTTCGGTGATGCAGCAGGGGTCACTGATGCTATAGGGATACAACAAAGAGAAGCTGCGTTAGAGCAAACCAAAAGAAAAAAAAATCAGGCTAACAGCCAGGAGAATTGCAATGTATAGATCAGCTTGGCGTAAAAGATATTTACCATAAAAAGAATGTCCAGCATATTTATTATTGCTGCAGGTTTAGAGGTCGACATTCCCAGGAATGCCTAACAAACACTGCACGTGATTCCTGTCTGTCACCAGTCATTCCTTGAGCAACCAGACCCAAGTCAGAAGTCACACAACACCAGGTTTAATTGAAATCACAAGCTTTCGGAGCGTAGCCCCTTCGTAAGGTGAAGTGAGAGGGAAGCCCACAGACACAGAATTTATAGGCAGAGAGATCAAAAAATCATACAAATGGTGTGAGTGGAGTGTCAGATGATAAGCCTTTGCAAGTGATCAGAAG
>NC_063353.1:4781935-4792586 GCF_021869965.1 Rhincodon typus | reverse complement strand
CTTCAGAAAATCAGCTTTCCTGCTCCTCTGATGCTGCTTGGCCTGCTGTGTTCATCCAGCTCTACACCTTGTTATCCCTTTCTTTTAACCTACCTTATGTTCTGGTCGCCCTGCTACAGAAATGATGTTATTAAACTGGAAAGGGTGCAAAAATGATTTACAAGGATGTTACCAAGATTGGAGGGCTTGAGTTATAAGGAGAGGCTGGATAGGCTGGGACTATTTTCCTTGGAACATAGGAGGCTGAGGGATGACCTTATAGAGATTTATAAAATCATGAGGGGCATAAATAAGGTAATAGTCAAGGTCTTTTCCCCAGGGTACAGGAGTCCAAAACTAGAGGGTTTAAGATGAGAGGGGGAAAATTTAAAAGGGAACTTAGGGGTAACTTTTTCACACAGGGTGGCATGTATTGAATGAGCTGCCAGAGGAAGTTGTAGATGCAGGTACAATTACAACATTTAAGACATTTGGACAGCTACATGGATAGGAAAGGTTTAGAGGAATTATGGGCCAAACTATGATGGCTCAGTTGTTAGCACTACTGCCACACAGCCTGAGGGACCTGGGTTCGATTCCACCCTCAGGTGACTGCCTGTGTGGAGTTTGCACGTTCTCCCCGTATCTGTGTGGGTTTCCTCCGGGTGCTCCGGTTTCCTCCCACAGTCCAAAGATGTGCAGGCTAGGTGGATTGGCCATGCTAAATTGCCCCATAGTGTTCAGGGATGCGTAGCTTAGGTGGGTTATAAGGGAATGGGTCTGGGTGGGATGCTCTGAGGGTCAGTGTGGACTTGTTGGGCTGAAGGGCCTGTTTCCACACTGTAGGGATTCTATGATCTAAAACTGGCAAATGGGATAACACAGTGTGAAGCTGGAAGAGTGCAGCATCAGAGGAGCAGGAAAGTTGATGTTTTGGGTTGGGATGCCTCTGTTGCTGCCTGGCCTGCTGTGTTCCTCCACAATGTGTTATCTCTGACTCCAGAATCAGCAGTTCTTACTATCCCTGGCAAATTGAACTAGTTCAGTTTAGGAAACTTGGTCGGCATAGACGGGTTGGGCTGAAGGGCCTGTTTCTGTGCTTTATGACTCTATAACTCCCACCTCCCTCAAAGTTCACAAAAATAAAACAAAAGCACAGGGAAGAGAAGGGTCCCTGACTCAATCTCTCACAGGCTGTCCTAGAATACCGAACAAAATCCTGTCTCTTAAAGTGATAAGGGATAGTCCGTACAGATTTGGTTTATCACCGCAGTGTCTGAGGTGTTAAGAGTTTCCAATGCTCAGCATTTGCCCTAAGGGTCACAGCTCGAATTAGTTCACACCATGGCCATAAGTGGGCTTCACTGTGGGATTGGCCTGTCCCTTTTAGTGGGTGCAGTCTGGTTAGTGTCTTGGCCCATTTTGTACAGTAAATAAGAGGAGATCGGAGGAGGGTGTAGGCTTAATACAGTGCCCATTGCAGACTGCCACTTTAAATAAAAGCATGTTAATCATTGCCCCTGTTTATTTTCAAACAAAACATTAAGAAGAGATTATCCTTTGTGGATAAAGGAACGGTGGATTTGGTTTGCTGAGGATTTGGGTGCACAAGAGACAGTCAATATGGCACTGATTTCCAATGAGATTTGAGAGCAGGCCGTTTTAAGGAGCTGTGTACTCCCTGTGAGGGCCCCTTTTAAGATCTATAGCACTGTCTCACTGCGTAAACATTTACATGTCAGGAACTGGTCAGTCTTACTGTAGGATCTAGCAAGTCTTTGTGCATTGTTTAGTCCTTTTCCCACGGGGGGCCCCCTCCCACCCCTAACCCCTTCAAAAGAAAATAGAGTTTTTTTTAAATTTTAGAAAAGGGGCGTTAAAAGTTGTCGTACCTATTGGAAATAAAATTTGAAATCACAGCGCGGGGGAGAGGGTAAAGGATGATCCTTTAAGCATGTTTACTGATGTCAGAATCTATAGGAACTTTTAGACGGGGGAGAGAACCCCTTTTAAGAGTTGTCATATTTGTGAGAGCCAAAGGAAGCTAACTTTATTTGGCTTGGAGCTTGGCTGCATTCACCAGGCTGCGGTCTTGATACTATTCACATACGAGCAGGATCAGTTATCCCTGAACCAGCTGATGTCAGCTCTTCTGAAACGCACCAAACTCGCTCGCTAAATAACCTGGCCCTGGATTTCACTAACTTGAAGTTCCTAACTTGCACGTTATTGTTAAACAACAACAACAACAAAATCCTGGATGGTGAAGAGGGGGGAGGGAAGAAGTCGGAGAGTGTTGCAGCCGGTGGTCTGGTCTCTGCCGAGCCTCATAAGGTAGGAGGTTTTTATTTGAAAATGTAGTTTTCACTGACCACATCAGAACGTTTAGTTTCCCACCCCTCTCTCCACCCCACCCACTGATGTTTGAGTTTAGATCAGTGCAGTGTGAAGGACATATCGCCCTAAGGGATATAGAGACCGAGTAAAGCAGAAACTAGCACAGAAAATCCAGACAATGGAATGCTTAACTCCAGAGATTTGAATTACCCAGTTATCCTGCTACCTCTTTACTGCCAGTCAGTTGTAGCTGGCTGTACCCGGTAGGTAACTAGACTTGATAATGTCTTAAGCAGTGTGTTAAATCGAGTGATTGCTGGCTAATCTCTGCTGATTTATCTTTTATAAGAAGTAAAACTTTATTCATATTATTCGTGATATTAAAAGGTCCATTTGGTAGATTAGACCTGTCATTCAGTCACTGTGCTTTCTTTTAGCTGGGTCTAATCAGCTTGTCAGAACATTAATGCTGAGTTTTCCCCTCCCCAAACTGAATCCAGATTTCATTTCTTGCTTTGAAAGTGTGTAAGCCAGGACTGAAGATTTCGAACCTGGTATCTGCTGTTGTTTTGAAGGTGAAGCTGCCAAGAAATGTCGGACACACATGTTGTGTGCATTAGTAGGTAATTTAGTAGCAATTTTCCAGTCCTTAGTGCCAATGATAAAGAGTGTCTGTTGACTACGTGAATACCAAACCTTTTTAAATAACAACTCATTCAGCCCACATTGAGGCATCATTGTACAAACATACATTAAATCCTGTTTCATTTTACCCTTTCAGCTGACACTTGCAGCTTGTTCCAAACTGCTGTACATCTTTAAGAATCTAACAATGAGCGGATCGTGTCTGAAGTTTCCCCTTCCTGTCTGAAATGTGTTCTTTTCTAGCAGAATGCAAAGTGATCTTGTGAGGCCAAATACTGAGTGTTGCATAACGTGCTGTCAACAACAAGCTATCTTTGCTCCAGAGTTTAACATCATCTGTGGATTTTCTTTTCTGTCTTCCATCTGAATGTTTGGAGTATTTTAGTATCTGTATCTGTGAGGGATGACCATCCCGTATCTCAAATTACATTAATATTTGAACTGGCTCGATCTGCATGTTGTGGGGGAAGGGCATGGAATGGGGTTCTCAATACTGTCTCCCTTTGGACAGGGCTTAATGTTGGCTTATTATTTGTGCAGTTTCTTTAGGCTTTTGTAGCAGAGAAATTACAGTACTCTCACATGAAGATAACACAACCTCAGGCATGTGAGGGGATTAACACAGAAACCAGGAACAGGCCATCCAGCCTTTCCAGGCTGCTGTGCCGTTCAATATGAACACAGAATCCCTACAATGTGAAAGCAGGCCTTTCAGCCCATCGAGTTTACACCAACCCTGCGAACAGCACCCAGCACCCAGACCCACACCCCGTACCCTGTATTTCCCGTGGCTAACCCACCTCGCCGGCACATCCCTGGACACTATGGGGCAATTTTTTGGCATGGTCAATCCACCCTAACCTGCACATCTTTGGACCACGGGAGCAAACCCACACAGACACAGGAAGAATGTGCCAACTCCACACAGTCACCTGAGACTGGAATCAAACCCAGGTCCCTAGCGCTGTGAGACAGTGATGCTAACTACTGAGCTATTGTGCTGCCCTCGTAGTTGATCAGCGAACTGTTCCAATTTTCTTCCTCTATCCTTTGATCCCTTTAGGTTTAAGAACTATATCTACCTCCTTCTTGAAAATGTTCAATGTTTTGCCCTCAACTGCTTTCTGTGGCAGAGAATCCCACAGGCTTCACCACTCTCCTGGTGAAAATGTTTCTTCTCATTCCCAGCCCTAAATGGTCTACGCCGTACCCTTAGACTGTAGGTTCTGGACTCCCCGGTCAGTGGTAATATCCTTCCTGTGTTTACCCTGTCCAGTGCTGTTTGAAGGGCCAGTATCCTCCAGTGCAGACCCTGTCATCCCCTTAATGCTCCCCAGTGGGACCTCACCTCTTCCTTTATTGCACATCCACCGGTGTTAAAGTTTCTGACTTTTTGTGCCACCTGAAGTCATTTACACAACTGCATGCAGTATAAGGTTTGAAAGCATCTTCTACGTGGAAAGACATTTAACTGTGCTTCGTTGCTAATGGAAAGTGAAAGCTCAAGGCCTGGGGCATTTATGTGCCGTTTAAAACTGCTGGAACAGCTGTCTCGAAGTGCTGAATGTGCAGAGAGTATTTTTTTTCGAAAAGCTAATCCACATCCCTGGACGAATTGTTGAGTACATTTCCAGGTTTCCACCAGTTCCTCAGAGCCATTTCCCTGATTTTTCTCATATCCCTCCCACCTTGTTCCTAAAGCATCATGGAGCTTCTCAGAAAGAATGAATTTCAAATCTGTCCCTTAACCGAAGGGATGTGATTTCTCAGTGATGTTAGTCCCTGACAGTTCACTTTCTCTGGAGTCAGCGTCAATACAATTGTTGGTTTTGCTGACCGGAGAATTCTACATAAAATTGAAGTTGCTTCAAAAACAGTGCAGCCCACAGCATTCCCCCACCCGCCTGTTAATTAATATCACTCCACGAACGTTCGCCCTGAAATTAACTGTTGGTTTAACGAGCAGTCGGTCCTGGGAGCAAGAGCTTAAGCCGAGTTGATGGATGGGACCCGTTATTAAGTTGCGAGCAACAGTTAAAATTGGCTTGATGGTTCACTGTTAATTAGTGCTGTCTGCTGACCTTTTGTTCAGAATTGTGTTACCAACATCTTAATTGAAATATATCGAGTCCCTGACATTCCGTAGAAAGGAATTTAAAAACTTCATATCTTATGCTTGTCGTCCTTTTCCAAGATGAAAACCTGCAATGAATCATGAGTAATGCGCGTGATCTTATTAATTTCTCTGCAATTTGTGAATTTTCAAAAATATTTTCATGGGATGTGGGCGTCGCTGGCTGGGCCCAGCATTTATTGCCTGTCCCTAGTTACCCCTTGAACAGGTGGGGGTAAGCTGCTTTCTTAAACCGCTGCAGTCCATGTGCTGTAGGTTGACCCACAATGTCCTGAGGGAGGGAAATTCCAGGATTTTGACCCAGCGACAGTGAGGGAACGGTGGTATATTTCTAAGTCAGGATGGTGATTGGCTTGGAGGGGAACTTGCAGAGGGTGGTGTTCCCATGTATCTGCTGCCCTTGTCCTTCTACATGGAAGTGGTTGGGGGTTTAGAAAGTACTGTCTAAGATAATGCAGAATTGCAATCTTTTTTAACTCAGTGCTGTTATGCTTAAGATTTGTGAGTGCTGGGGATAGTGATGGTGAGCTGTGCTGGGGAGCTCAACTGAGCAGAGGGTGGGTGCATTGAGGCAGTTCTTTTCAGTAATATTTTGGCGAATCACATTTTCACTCACTAATAAATGTGACGACCTTTTACGATATTGTTTCGTGCCCGAGTACTGATCACACAAGGCCCGATCTTCACTTGGTTTTGATTCTCTGAATCAGCCGTAGTTTCAGGTGGTGTCAGATCCTGGTTTTAAAATGAGCCCAAGGGTCCGCCGGTGTTCTGGGACTGAAGACCCCTCCTAAAGATGGTGCTCCCCAAAACCTTTTCCCTCACTTCGAGGCTTGGAAATTGCCCCAACCAGTAAGAAATGTAAGAGTGGGGAGTGGGAGGGTGGGTGGTGGGGAGGTGTGGGGTCTGATGGTCAGGGCATGTGTTGGGGGTGTCTGTTGGAACAGGAGTACAGATGTAGGAACTTAGTCAAAGCTTAACCCTGACACGAGCTGTCTCAGAGCCTGCGATCCCAGAATTCCAACTTTTTTTAATTTGTTTGTGGGATGTGGGCATCGCTGGCTGGCCAGCATTTCTTGCCCATCCCTAGTTGCCCCTTGAGAAGGTGGTGGTGAGCTGCCTTCTTGAACCGCTGCAGTCCATGTGCTGTAGGTTGACCCACAATGCTATTGGTTTTGGGGGAATTCCAGGATTTTGACCCAGTGACAGTGAAGGAACCGCAATATATTTCCAAGTCAGGATGGTGAGTGACTTGGAGGGAAACTTGCAGGTGATGGTGTTCCCATGTATCTGCTGTCCTTGTCCTTCTAGATGGAAGTGGTCATGGGTTTGGAAGGTACTGCCTGAGGATCTTTGGTGAATTTCTGCAGCGCATCTTGTAGATGGTACACACTGCTGCTACTGAGCGTTGGTGGTGGAGCGAGTGGATGCTTGTGGATGTGGGGCCAATCAAGCGGCTGCTTTGTCCTGGATGGTGTCAGGCTTCTTGAGTGTTGTTGGAGCTGCACCCATCCAGGCAAGTGGGGAGTATTCCATCACATTCCTGCCTTGTGCCTTGTAGATGGTGGACAGGCTTTGAGGAGTCAGGAGGTGAGTTACTCACTTGTGACCCACACTTGGTTGCTAGCCCCCATTTTCGAAATCCTGCTGTAAGAATGCATTAACACCACAGCAGTTGGTTTCCAGCAGGTTACTGGGACGTGGATTTGCAGTCAGCAATTTACGTGGGTTGTCAATCTGAATTTGAAGACTGCAAAGGAGAAGGTCCCTATAAGGCCAGGAATGTCTTTCCCGGGAGCTGAAGAAAGGCTAACCTGATGCCAAAGTAGGAAGAAAGCTTAATAAAAAAAGTTCTGAGGAAGGGTCACCAAACCCAAAACGTTAACTCCAATTTTTTTTCTTCACTGATGCTGCCAGACCTGCTGAGCTTTTCCAGCAACTTCTGTTTTTGTTCCTGTGTAGGAAGAAAGCTATTCACAACAACTCAAACAGAAACATGACCGGTGCTCCATGGTTCCTCTGCTGCCTATCTGTATTCCTGCTCTTTCAGTCAGGGCAATGTTTATGTTTCCCCTTGAGTAGGTGGCACAGTGGCTCAGTGGTTAGCACTGCTACCTCATAGCGCCAGGGACCCAGTTTGATTCTACCCTCAGCTGACTGTCTGTATGGAGTTTGCACGTTCTCCCTGTGTCTGCATGGGTTTCCCCTGGGTGCTGTGGCTTCCTCCCATAGTCCAAAGATGTGTGGGTTAGGGTGGATTGGCCGTGGGAAATTGCCCCGTAGTGTGCAGGGCTAGGTGGATTAGGCATGGGAAGTGCAGGGTTCCAGGGGTGAGGTGAGTCAGTGTGGACTCCAGTGACTGAACAGCCTGATAGAATCCCTCGAGTGTACAATCGCACACTGTGCTGGGTACTACTGAACCAAAGAATGAGGGTCAGCCTGGCTCAATGTTTATCACTCCCCCCACCCCAACTAAGGCAGGAGTTTAAGTGTTCAAGGCCCACTCTGGACACTTGAGCATGGAATCCAGGCTGACTCTCCTGTGGGAGTGCTGCCCTGTCAGGGGTGTGCTATTTCATAGAGACGTCAAAGGAAGCCCTGTTTCTGCCCTCTTAGGTGTCCATTAAAGATCCCATGGCAGTATTCAAAGAAAGCCTTTCTTAAAGGGCAGGAGTTTACAATTGTCAATCCACCGATGATGTTGAGTGAAACAATCATAAGCAACAACAACTTATATTTAGGTGACGTCTTAAATGTAATCAAACCTCCTAAAGCACTTAGGAAACAAAGTAGGAGATATGGGGTCAGATGGCTGAACACTTGATTGGAGGAGTAGGTTTTAAAGAGGGAAGCGAGGCACAGCAGTGTGGGGACGGAATTCCAGAGCTAGGTAACTGAAGACATGGCTGCCAATAGTGGAGCGATTAAAGTTGGGGCTGAATAATATTTGGAAGAGCGTAGATATCTCGGAGGGTTTTGGAAATGGAGGAGGTTGCGGAAATGAGGAGGTGAGGCTGTGAACTGATTTGAAAACAAGGATGAGAGTTTTAAATCAAGAAATTGCTTGACAGGGAGCAGAGATAGTAAGAACTGCCGATGCTGGAGTCAGAGATAAACACAGTGTGGAGCTGGAGGAACACAGCAGGTCAGGCAGCATCAGAGGAGCAGGAAAGTTGACATTTTGGGTCGGGACCCTTCTTCAGAAGAAGGGTTCTGAAGAAGGTTCCTGACTCGAAACATCAACTTTCCTGCTCCTTTGACGGGGAGCAGGCATTGTTGTGAATTAAGGCAGGAGCAGCAGAGTTTTCAATGTCTTCAGTTTACAGAGAATAGAATGTGAGAGACTAGCGTCAGTGTGTTGGCATGGACTGCAGTGGTTCAAGAAGGCAGCTCACCTTCACCATCTCGAGGGAAAACTAGGGATGGGCAATAAATGCTGGGCCCAGCCAGCGACGCCCATATCCGAAGAATGAATTAAAAATCAACCTAACCTTCAAGTAACTTGAGGTATAAATGAGTTTGAGCTGCACATGAGCTAAGGGTTGATATCAGGCCATGTTACAGATGTGAGGTAGGCGTTCTCGGTTCTAAGTAGGTTAGTGATGATGTGCCAGAAGCTCATCCCCAGGTCAAATGTGACACCAATATGCAAACAGATTGATTTCATCTCAGGCTGTTGTCACAGATAGCTAGGGAATGGACTTCTGAGCGAGGACCAAAAGCGATGGATTTGCTCTTCCCAAGACCTTATGGAAGGATATTTCTGCTCATCCAGAGCAGGATGTCAGATAACAGTTCAACCATTTGGTAACAGTGGAGGAGCCGGGAGAGGTGGTGGTGTGATGGAGCGGTGTGTTGTCAGGGTATGTGTAGAAACTAATGATGTGTGTTTGGTTGATGCTGCCAAGAGACAGTCGATAGGTGAGAATTAGCAGGGAGTTAGGGATAGATCTGCAGCAGAGGTAATGGAGCAGGAACAAGAAGATGAGCCGTTGGAAATGATACTGTGTCTGTGGTGAGATGGACAAAAATGGAAGCAGATGAGAGGAGTCTCACCAAGCTGAAGAGGGCCTGGGAGGAGGATAGTGTCGTCGCTGTGTCACGGGCTACAGACCTGATTGATAAGGACCAGAAGGGAGAGCGTACCACAGTCACAGAGGATGTCAGTTTGAGATGTTGATAAGCACAGTCCCAGTGATGTGACAGGGCTGAAACCCTGGTTGGAGAGACTCAAACATGATGATCTGGGACACGTGGGAACAAATTTGAGAGGCGACTGTTTTTGAAGACGTTGGACAGGAGAGGGAGGTGAGGTCAAGGTTTTGTTTTCTTCTTGGAGTGGTGATGATAGAAGCTTTACAGAAGCTAGAGGTGACTGCACTTATTTTTACATTTGTATTGTATCTACTTGAGTACCATTTATCCTTCACGGATGGCAGCTCCCATATTCCTGTAATCTGAGTTCTGACTGTAAATAAAGAGGTATTTAATAACTGTTTGATCATGTTTTCCAGTAGGTGAGTGCCAGTCTGCCAACTCCATGATCGCTGGGCAGCGAGGATGAGCTGATGGTATATGATGGAGCTGAAAGTATGGGTGGATGGAGTCCAGCGTATTGTGTGTGGGGTGACAGAGGTCACAACCTGCCAGGAGGTGGTCATTGCCCTGGCTCAAGCCATAGGTAAGAGGCTGTTAATTGATTGTGGAGTCATGCATGTATGGGTGGGAGATGTCTTCTTCAACATGGGATTGGATCCTGGCTCTTGTTTTCCAGCTACTCTGTATGACCCGACTGGGATTAGGAGTAGGCAGAGCGGAGAAGCTGAGCAATGCAGGGCTGGTCTCCATTAAGCACCACCATAGAATGATTGATCATGTATGATGTTATAATGACATTTCTTGTGCCTGTTCTGGGCCTGATGATTAATGAGCCTGCCCTCGGCACCAGTCATTGTGGTTTATTTCCCTTTGTACTTTGGATGTGGGTCTTGCTGGCTGGGTCAGCATTTATTGCCCATCCCAAGTTTGATCTGAGTGACTAGCATTGCAGAATCAATCACATTAACGTGGGCCTGGAGTCATGTGTAGGGCAGACCAGACCAGATAAGGGAGACAGATTCCCTTCCTAAATCACTGAACTGGATGGAGTTGTTTTTAAAACAATAATCAACATGGTACTATTGGGGCATCTTTTTAGCATTCCACATTTTACTGAATTCAAAGTTCACTGTCTGCTGTGATGGGATTTGAACCCATATCCCCACAGCATTGTCTGTTTTGGATTATTAAGGCAGTGACAATCCCAATAAACCATGACCTGTCCCCTGCTGAAGTTCAGCTTATTTTTCTTCTGTTTGCTTATTTTATAATTTATCACCCTATGATGGAGTGGTTTTCGTCACCCCTCAGTTCACCAGGTGTCACCATCAAAGGGAAGTTATAAATGTTCACTCCCCCTTTCCCCTCCCTCACGTTCTCCCTCCCCCTTTCTCCTCCCCCTTTCCCCTCCCTCACGTTCTCCCTCCCCCTTTCTCCTCCCCCTTTCCCCTCCCTCAC
>NC_063353.1:4769306-4781435 GCF_021869965.1 Rhincodon typus | reverse complement strand
TGCTGCTTGGCCTGCTGTGTTCATCCAGCTCTGCACCTTGTTGTCTCGGATTCTCCAGCATCTGCAGTTCCTACTATCTCTGATTCCATCCACTGACCCTATTGCTCGTGTGCGCCTCCCTGTGGTCAGTGAAGGTGTGGGTCACAAGTGTGAACGAAGCCAGACAGGATCCACTGAAGGTTTCACGGATGTTGAGGAGTATGGAGGGAAATGGGGGCACAGCAGAAGAAAGAAAGGCTTGAGTTGATATAGAACCTTGCACCTTCTCCAAGTGTCATAATGTGCTTTACAGACGGTGAAGTATGTTCGAAGTGTAGTCAATACAGCGACTAATTTACACTCTGCAAGCTCCCAAAAATCACCATGATTGAGAAGTATTGAATGGGGCATCAGGCCAAATTCCCTTGCTCCTCTTCCAATCTTTATGGGTAGCTCAGAGTCAGACAGGCCCTTGTTGGCTGGAGGATTGCAGCATTCCCTCAGTCCTGCACTGTTGACCCTGGCCTTTTTACTCCAGTCTCTGAGGTATCATAGAATCCCTACAGTGCGGAAACAGGCCCTTTAGCCCAACAAATCAACACCACACCTCAAAGCATCCCGCCCAGACACACCCTGCTATAACCCACCTAATCTAGGCATCCATGGACACTATGGGCAATTTAGTATGGCCAATCCACCCTAACCTGCACATCTTTGGACTGTGGGAGGAAACTCACACTGACACAGGGAGAACGTGCAAACTCAACACAGACAGTCGCCCAAGGGTGGAATCAAACCCGGGTCCCTGGTGCTGTGAGGCTGCAGTGCTAACCACTGAGCCACCGTGCTGCCCCTGTGTCTAGGCTTGCAGGCTCCTGAGTCAAAAGGCAGAGAACTGCATTGAGCCATGGCTGAGAACATGAGGCAGGATGTTGGTTGGAAATTGTGGCCTGATGGGCAGCAAAGCAGCAGAGAGGTTGGGTTGCCTGACCATCAGTCTGTGTGACCACATCCTTATCATTTCCTACCAGCCAGACCACATCCTTTCTCCTCTGAAACCCCGTCTCCACCTATGTCCAGTTTTGGAATATTGCATTCAGTTCTGGTCTCCCTGCTATTGGAAAGATGTTGTGATACTTGAAGAGTTCAAAAAAGACTTATGAAGATGTTGCCGGGGTTGGAAGGTTTGAGCTATAGGGAGAGACTGAATAGGTTGGGGCTACTTTCCCTGGAGTGTCAGAGGCTGAGAAGTGACCTTATAGAGGTTTATAAAATCATGAGGGGCATGGATAGTTGAGGTCTTTTCCATAGCATAGGGGAGTCCAAACAAAAGGGAACCGAAAGAACTGCGGATGCTGTAAATCAGGAACAAAAACAGAAGTTTTTGGAAAAGCTCACCCGTAACATTAAGTCTGTTTTTTTTCTTCACTGATGCTGCCAGACCTGCTGAGCTTTTCCAACAACTTATGTTTTTATTCCAAACTAAAGGGCATAAGATTAAGGTGAGAGGGAAAAGATTTAAAAGGGACCCAAGGGGCAATGTTTTCGCGCAGAGGGTGGTGTGCATATGGAACGAGCTGCCAGAGGAAATGGTGGAGGCTGGTAAAATTACAACATTTAAAAGGTATTTGGATTGATATGTGAATGGGAAGGATATGGGCCAAATGGTGGGCAAGTGGGACTAGATTAATTTGGGACATCTGGTCAGCATGATGAGTTGGACAGAAGGGTCTGTTTCCACGCTGTACATCTCTGACTCTAGGCTCTATGTCCCTCTCTATTCCTCCTGAACCCTGAAACCCTTCCAACATTTAGACGCCCCAAGACCAACACCCCCTCCTCAATCCTGCTCCCCTGGAAATCTTCTTAGTTGTTATGTTTATACCAAATGTGTTACATTTTGTGCATACGGTGAACATTAACTGGCAACTTATTTGAGCCCCTTTGAATGGACACAGTCTGAAACTGTTTGTTTTTTTTTGAGTTTGGAGATCTGTTTGTAGAGTGGATATCTGCAAATAAAAGCTTCAAAAATGTGTGAAGATTGGGATGGCATGGTGGCTCAGTGGTTAGCATTGCTACTTCACAGTGCTAGGGACTTGGGTTCAATTCCAGCCTCAGGCAACTGTCTGTGTGGATTTTGCGGGGGTTACCTCTGGGGGCTCTGGTTTCCTCCCACAGTCCAAAGATGTGCAGGTTAGGTAAGCTAGCCATGTTAAATTGTCCATCGTGCCCAGGGATGTATAAAGTTAGGTGGATTAGCCATGGGAGATGGGGGAGCGGTTTACAGAAATAGGGTAGGTGGTTGAGTCTGGGTGGGATGCTGTCTGGAAAGTCGGTGTGGTTTTGTTGGGCCAAATGGTCTGTTTCCACAGTTTGAGGATTCTATGATTGGGTCTAGTTCTATCCTTCACCACTGGCTTTCCAGAATATAACCGTGTTTCCCAGTCTGAGCCCATTTCGAGGCTTGGAAACAAATTGCTGCAACCTCACCATCCCCACCCCCAAACTCCATTAGCAGGGGCTTATCCGAGCTAAAGTACAGCTGTTCTAACTTGATCAGAATTTTATGGCAGCTTTTGTACCCTTCAGAGCTCAAATGTTCAGCTCATGCCCCACCTGGGGGTCCAGACTCCCACTCTGGGGTGGGGGGATGGTATTGGCACATCAAGATTCTGCTTCCCAGCCTTCACGCATAATCCAGAGGTTTTGGTGTCCTAAGGACCATCAAGGTCTTGGATCCCAGTATCCCATGGGCCATCCATCAATGGTTGTCTTCACTGACCAATGATGGAGGGGTGGAGGAGAGCACAGCCAACACAGCAGATCCTTCTGAAGGTAAAAAGCTGGGAGTCTTTGAGGAGGACGGGTTAGCCTGGTGAGGTAAGATGGGGAAGAGGATGACACCAAGGGCTTGGGAGCTCAGCAGTGAAATGGGTGGGGTGTGATCTCCAAAGGAGGAATGTTGCCAGTCAGTTTGATCACTGGTCCCTTGTTCTCCCCTCTCACCAACGTGACTCTTATTCTCTCAATCCTTCAATGGACATGCTGTTCACTGCAGTCTGGTTTAACTCATGATCGTCAGGCGTGTCTGCTGGTACACGGGGATGGGATGGCATATGCAGAGGATTGCAGGGGCTGAGGGAAAGTCCCTGATCTCTCTCTGTGTGTCGTGGGTTGGTTGTGGATGATGCAAAACTTCTGTAGGCACAGGTGAAGTCAGCATGAGGAATCAGAATGGAATTGAAGAGTCAGTTTGGGGTGAGGAACCAGTTGCGGGGGGTGGGGTGGTGAATGGTCAGTTTGTGTAAGCTGTCAATTTCGATTGAGGCATCAATTGTGGGGAATGGGGGGGATCAGTTTGATTGGAAATTCAGGGTTATAGTTCAGTTTGTTGGTAAGCAGTCAGATTAGGGTGAGGGTGCAGATTTGGGGTAATGGGTCCAACTTGGGGTAATGGGACATCAGTGTCAGTTTGTACTGAGAGGTAGGAGTTCAATAAATGGGTTAGATTTGGGGTGTGGGAATATTCTGGTGTGAGATGTCACTCTGGTTAGTTTGGGGACAGGGATAACTCTGAGATGAGTGATTATTTTAGGATGAGTGTCTGTTGAAGTCATAGATATGTACAGCACAGAAACAGACCCTTCAGTCCAACTCGTACATGCTGACCAGATAGCCTAAATTAATGTAATTCCATTTTCCATTAACCTTTTAATCCCATTAAACCCTTGCTATTCACACACCCATTCAGATGCCTTTTAAATGCTGTAATTGTACCAGACTCTACCACTTCTTCTGGCAGCTCATTCCATACACGCACCACCCTCTGTGTGGAAAGGTTGCCCCATAGGTTCCTTTCCCCTCTTATCCTTAAACCTATGCCCTCTGGTTTTGAACTCCCTACCTTGGGGAAAAGACCTTGGCTATGCACCCTATCCAAGCCCCTCATGATTTTATAAACCTCTATAAGGTCACCCCTCAGCCTCCAACACGCCAGGAAAAATAGCCCCAGCCTATCCAGCCTCTCCCTATAGCTGAAACCCTCCAACCCTGGCAAAATCTTCGTCAATTTTTTCTGAACTCTTTCAAGTTTAACAACTGGAGACCAGAATTGAATGCAGTATTCCAGAAGTGGCCAAACCAATATCTTGTACAGCCTCAACAACACCTCCCAACTCCTATACTCAATGCACTGACCAATAAAGGCAAGAATACCAAACACCTTCTTCACTACCCCGTCAGTGTGGGATTCAGACAGTTTAAGGTGGGGATAATTGTGCGTGAAATTTAAGTTCAGCATGAGGATCGGTTTGGGCCGAGGAATTGGATTGAGAGTGAGTGTTCAGGTTGGGATGAGGGTCAGTTAGGGATATGAATTTGGTTAGAGGTGAGTGTACAGTTTGGAGTCGGGTGTTACTGTAGTGATGGGGCCTGAATTAATGGGTTGGCTTCTCTTAAAGATGATGGGGGAAGGTGGCTGTAGGTGAGTTGCTCATTCGGAGAGCTAGAGCACACATAATGATCCCAACGGTCTCCTCCTGCACTGTAACAATGTTCTAGGAACATCACTGTAGACCCTCCTTCAGAATTTAATCTCGTGTTCAGTTTAAATGAAAGTTCAGAGATAAAATTGAGGACATGAATGGAGCAATATGAAATAATAATCAAGGTCACTGATTTACAGTTTCCACAAACATTATGAACATTGTTTATCAAATTTGAGCTGTAAAGAAATTCCAGTAACACTTCCAGGATAATCTTTAAAATGCTGTTTGATTGTCCAAGTGGCAGTGCTCTGATATATTGTAACAGAAATAAAGGCTTGTTTTATATAGTGTTTCACAAATTCAGGATGTCCCGAACTACATTCTAACCAAATGAAATAATTTTGAAATGTAGGAATGTATGACCAGTAGTGGGCCATTCAGCCCCTCAAGCCTTCTCCACCATTCTAGATCAGGGCTGATCATCTACCTTAATGCCATATAGCCACACTATCCTCATATCCATTAATGAGATTGGTATCTAAAAATCTATCTCTGTCTTGAATATACAGAGTGACTACTAATGTTATACTGTAGAGAACACAGTAGTAAATTTACATGCAGTACAATGTGTTTTCAAAATGTTTTCACAGGATTTGGGTGCCACAGTCTGGGCCAGTATTTATTGTCCATCCCTAGTTGTCCTTGAGAAATTGGTGGTGGGCTGCCTTCTTGAACTGCTGCAGTGTCTGTGGTCTGGGTACAACCTGAATGCCATTAGGAGGGAATTCCAGGATTTTGACCCAGCAGCACTGAAGGAACAGCAATATATTTCCAAGTCAAGATGGTGCGTAGCTTGGAGGGGATCTTGCAGGTGGTGGTGTTCTATGTATCTGTTGCCTTGTCCTTCTAGGTGCAAGTGGACATGGATATAGAAAATGCTGTAAAAGGAGGCTTGAAGAGTAACTGCAGGGACATTTTGTAGGTGGTACACACTGCTGCTAATGAGGGTCGGGGGTGGAGGAAGTGAATGTTGAAGATGGTGGATGTGGTGCCAATCAAACACGCAGTCTTTTCCTGAATGGTGTAGAGTTTTGTTGGATTTAGACAAATGGAGGGTATTCCATAACACTCCTGAAGGTGAGTTACTCACTGCAGGCTTCCTAGCCTCTAACCTGATCAGTTATGTGACTAATTCAGTTCAGTTTCTGCTCAGAGCTCACCCTCTGGATGTTGATAGTCAGGAATACTGTGATGGTAATATCATTGAATGTCAAGGGCGATGGTTAGATTCTTTCTCATTGGCAGATGATCATTACCTGGTATTTAAGAAGGATAAATATTATTTGCCATTTATTAGCCCAAGCCTGGATATTGTCCAAGTCTTGCTGCATATGGACATTGGCTGCTTCATTGTCTGAAGTTGCAAATACTTCCACACTCTGACCATCCCCTCTTCTGACCTCATGATGGAGGGAACATCACTGATGAAGCAGCTGAAGATGGTTGGGCCTAGGACAGTACCCTGTGGAAATCCTGCAGAGATGTCCTCAAGCTGGGATGACTGAACTACAACAGGGGTTCTTCCTATGTGCCAGGTATGACTCCAACCACCGGAGAGTTTGCCCCCTGATACCCATTGATTCCAGTTTTGCTAGGGCTCCTTGATGCCACACTCGGCCAATTGCAGCCTTGATGTCAAGGGCTGACACTGTCACCTCACCTCTGGAATTCACCTCTTTTGTCCATGTTTGAACCAAGGCTGTAGTGAGGTCAAGAGCTGAGTGGCCCTGGCAGAACCCAAACTGGGTGTCACTAAGCAGGTTATTTCTGAGCATGTGCTGCTTGATAGCACTGATGATGACACCTTCCATCACTTTCCTGATGATCGAGAGGAGACTGATGGGGCGGTAATTGGCTGGGTTGGATTTGTCCCACTTTTTATGTACAGGACATACCTGGGCAATTTTTCACATTGTGGGGTAGATACCAGTGTAACTGTACTGGAGCAGCTTGGCTAGGGGAGCAGCAAGTTCTGGAACACAAGTCTTCAGTACTATTGTCGGAATGTTGTCAGGGCCCGTAGCCTTTGCAGTATGCAGTGTCTCCAACCATTTCTTGATATCACGTGGAGTGAATCGAATTGGCTGAAGATTGATATCTGTGATGGTGGGGACCACTGGAGGAGACTGAGATGGATCATCCACTCAGCACTTCTGGCTGAAGATTGCTGCAAATGTTTCAGCCCTGTCTTTTGCACTGATGGGCTGGGCTCTTCCATCATTGAGGGTGGGGATATTTGTGGAGCTTCCTCCTCCAGTAAGCTGTTTAATCATCCACCACCATTCATGACTGGATGTGGCAGGACTGCAGAGCTTAGATCTGATCAGTTGGTTGTGGGATCACTTAGCTCTGTCTATCATTTGCTGCTTTCGCTGTTTGACGTGCAAGTCCTATTTGGTGGCTTCACCAGGTTGATACCTCATCTTGAGGTATGCCTGGTACAGCTCCTGGCATGCCCTCCTGCACTCTTCATTGAACCAGGGTTGATCCCCTGGCTTGATGGTAATGGTTGAGTGGGAGATATGCAGGGCCATGAGGTTACAGATTGTGCTGGAGTACAATTCTGCTGCTGTTGATGGCCCACAGTGCCTCATGGATGCCCAGTGTTGAGTTGCTAGATCCTGTTTAGCACAGTAATGTCACACAACAGGAAGGAGGGTTTCCTCAGTTTGAAGACTGGAGTTTGCACTGATCTGCTTCCTCCTGCCAGTACTCTCATGGACATATACATCTGTGGCAGGAATGTTGGTCAAGTCCTGCTGTAGGCCCAGTTCCCCAGCTATGCCCTTCTGGATTGGGTCGGTTTGGTCAATAGTGACTCCGCTCCTAGACAGTGATAGACTTTTCCCAGACTGCATTCTGTGTCCTTGCCACCCTCAGTGCTTCCTCCACGTGCTGTTGGAGGAATACATGGAGGAATACTGACTGCTGAAGCGAGGGGATAATCTGCACCAAGTTTCCTTACTCAGGGTGCCATGAGCCTTCATTGAGTCCGGAGTCAATGTTGAGGACTCCCTCCCAGATGTCGTGCAGTTCTGGAATTGTTGTCCACGTGGCCCCTCTTGTCTTTGATAGCCCTCTGAAGGACACCTATCTTTTCCCACTACTCTGCAATTTTTTGTTTCTTTTCAAATAATTCAATTCCCTTTTGAAAGTCTCAATTGAATCTGCCTCCATTATATTCTTAGGCAATATGTTCCGGTTCCTAACCACACCAAAACCTTTTTTCTCCCCCCTCATGTGGTCATTACTTTTTTTTTGTTAAATCTCTGAAATGTCTACCCTCTGATGTTAAATCCTTCCCCCAATAAGAATTGCTTCTTGCTATCTATTCTTTCCAGACTTCTCATGATTTTGAATTAAATTTGTTCCCATCCTTCTCATCTCCAAGGACACAGTTCCAACTTCTCCTTTCTGTCTTCATACTGAAAGCTCTCATCTCTGGAACAATTCTCCTCAATCTTCTGTGTATCCTCACATTGTTCCTAAAATATACTGGATGTAATACTCCAACTGAAGCCAAAAAATACATGTTTAACATCATTTCCTTGCTTGTGTATTTTACAAAACCTTGATTTACAAAGTTCAGGGTCCCTATGCTTCGTTAAGAGTCCTCTGAACATCTGGTCAGATGATGGTGGAGAAGGGCTTCTGAGTTTGGGGCTCGTCCGCTCCATCAGCTTTTCTTTTCATGTCTTTTCTTTGTTTTTTCCTTTTTTTTTTATATTTTCTATTACTTACCTCTTGGCACGGGGACCCGAGCGGGCCCAGCAGCACCAACTTGTGGTAGCAGGGGCATTGGAGGCGAGTTTGAGTTCCTAACAGCTTCTGCATCGAGGCAGTCTTAATGCCAACTCATGGCTGTGGCTTCGGAGGTGAGTTTGGTTTCCCAGCGGCAAGCTCTTCCAGCGCAGATTCATGGAGGTGGTGGGGGAAGATTAATTTGGGCCGTGTGGTACAAGGCAGCATTAGTGACGTCTGCATTGACGAGGTCCAGTGAGGACTGATTGTAGCGAGGTTATTGGTGGAGATGAGATGGCGCTGAAGAGTTCCATTGGCAGTGGCACAGTGAAGGGGAGTCGTGCCTGGTCACTAGGTCCATGACGGAGCACTCAACAAGGAGGACTGTAAAGTTGGACACTTCTTTATTTCTTCACTTTTCTGCCTTTATATTCTATATTTTGGTTTTATCTTTCAGTATTCTAAGATGGCACTAGAGAGTGGTGACACTATACAACACTTTTAAATGTACTTTCTAACAAGATACATGTGACAATAAATAAACAAATCATCAAAATTGTCCTGTCTCTTTCAGTAGTTGCCCAGTTCCTTCTGCTCCTGCTCCCACCTCCTTTAAAATTTTACCTTTTGTTTATTGTCTTTCCATGGTCTTCCCAGCAAATCTTTGAATATTTCTCTGAGCTGCCACTTGTCCACCCACTCCACCAACCAGTCTAAAGTCTGATATTCTGCACTAAGTCACTCACAGTTCACCATACCCACAATGTTATATTGTCCACAAGGTTTGAAACTGAACCATGTACACCAAAGTTTCAGTTTTTGGCATGGTGATGTACAGTCATAGAGTCATAGAGTAAAAAGAAACAGGCCCTTTGGCCCAAACTGGTCAATGGTGCCCACTCAGCCAGTTCTAATTGCCCACATTTGGTCCATATCCCTCTAAACCCTTCCCATCCATGTATCTAAACATATGTTTCTTAGATGTTGCTATTGTACATGCTTTAACCACTTCCCCTGACAGCCCATTCCATATATGCACCACTCTCTGCGTGAAGAAGTTGACTCTCAGGTCCTTCTTAAATCTTTCCCCTCTCACCTTAAACCAATGCCCTCTAGTTTTCAATTCCCCATCCCTGCGAAAAAGACTACATGCATTCATCCTATCTATGCCCCTCATGATTTTGTATACTTCAACAAGGTCACCCCTCATTCTCCTACGTTCCAAGGAATAAAGTCCTATCCTGGCCAACCTTTCCCTATAACTCAGGCCTACTAGTCCTGGCAACATCCTTGTAAATCTTCTTTGCACACTTTCCAGTTTAACTATGTCTTTCCTATAACTGGGTGACCAAAACTGTACACAATATTCCAAGTGGGGCCTCATCAACGACTTTTACAACTGTAACATAACGTCCCAACTCCTATACTCAATGCCTCGACCGATGAAGGCAGCACGCTAAATGCCTTTTTCACCACCCTGTCCGCCTGTGATGCTGCTTTCAACAATCTATGTACTTGTACTCTTAGGTCCTTCTGTTCGATAACACTCCTCAGGATCTTATCATTTACTATATAAGTCCTACCTTGGTTTGACTTTCCAAAATACAACACCTCGCACTTATCTGTATTGAATTGCATTTGCCAATCCTCAGTCCACTTCCCCATCTGCTCAAGATCCCTCTGTAATTTTTGATAACCTTCCTCACTATCAATGATACCTCCTAATTTTGTATCATCCACAAACTTACTACTCATGCCTTGTACAGCTGAGTCAGCTATAGCAACTGTAAGATTTGATCCATTTTATCCTTTTTAGATGATAATGTGACATAGCTATGCTGCTGGAATCTCTTTGGCCTGGATTTTCCAACAGTCTTTATTGTCAGGTAGAAGGAAGGTGCCCTTGTGGAATCCCCATTGTAGCAGACTCCAAAGGAACTGTGCAGGAAATTGAAGATTTCACAGGAACCCTCTGGAAGTATCCATTTAAATCCGAAAAGTCAGAAATTAAGTAAATAACTACTGAGGAGGACTTAGACTGTTAAGGATATAGTCTATCAGGGCAGACAATGTCCTACTGGTATTATTGCTAAACTATTAATCCATAGACCCAGGTAATGTTCTGGGGACCTGGGTTCGAATCCCGCCATGGCAGATGGTGGAATTTGAATTCAATAATAATCTGGAATTAAGAGTCTAAAGATGACCATGCATCCATTGCCAATTGTTGGGAAAACCCACCTGGTTCACTAATGTCCTTTAGGGGAGGAAACTGCCATCCTTACCTGATCTGGCTTACATGTGACTCCAGACCCACAGCAATGTGTTTGACTCTGAACTGCCCTCTGAGTAATTAGGGATGGACAATAAGTGCTGGACCAGCCTGCAACGCCCTCATCCCATGAATGAATGTAATAATAAAAAAAAATGCAGTTATGGAGTTAGGCCACAGATTGGTCACGATCTCATTGTGTGGTGGAACAGGCTCGAGGGGCTGAATGGCCTGCTCCCGTTAACTGGTCGAGCTCCTGAGTAACTGATAAACTGATCCCATATTTGCAACAGACTTCCCCAGCTACAGACCCCTTCCATCTTCCAATTCCCTGGCGTGACCTTCCCCCAGCACCTCACCCCACCCCCAATTCTGGTTGCTCCAGAATCTGCTTCCTGCCCACATTCCTGTGGATCTGATTAATTCCACCTTCCCTAACATTTCACAACTTACCTGGCATACTAGCCAGCTGGCAGCTTATTGTCTTGGTACTCTACGCCCCCCAGCCTTCCAGACCCAACCTCACACGTGCCTTACTCCTGAACAGTTTGACAGCAAAGTGGCTGCGATTCTGGACCTTTCCATTTTGGAACACAGCAGTGGTCTGTGTGAAAAGGGCCTTCCTTTCACGCAGTCCCCCGTTACAAAAGAAGCTGGCAGAATGGAGAGACGGCTGGGTGTTTCTGAGGGAGACCTGAGTAAAACCTTCTCTCAGAAACATGAAGCTCCCTCCTTTCGTCTACTGAGAAAGTGGCAATCTCACAATGAAGTTCTGAGGAGGTTCTGGGTTCTGAGGAAGGGTCACCGGACCTGAAACATTAACTATTTTTTCCTTCACAGATGCTGCCAGACCTGCTGAGCTTTTCCAGCCACTTCTGTTCTTATGGCGATCTCAAAAGATTGTCGGTGCTGGGAAAATCTTTGATCCTTGTGGTTTCTTTTAATGGGACTCTGTTCGCAAACTCATTGTGAAAGTCCTACTTGTACTGCTGATTAATTTTCAGCTCATCAAAGAGTCCTCTGCTACTTTCAATCCACTGGCAAGCAACCTGGGCTGAAAAAAAACTCACCGGTTTAAAAACTCATGTTGCTACAGTGTGCAAGGTGCTGATTACAATGGCCACTAAATCGGGTTACTCTGAGAATGGTGTGTCCTTTCACTGAACACACATCAGAAGATGAAGAACTGCCAATGCTGGAGTCAGAGATAACAAGGTGTGGAGCTGGAGGAACACAGGCCAGGCCAGGCAACATCAGGGGAGCTGGAAAGCTGACGTTTCGGGTTGGGACCGTTCTTCAGAAAAGCACAAGACCAGGGTTTAGATTATAGCCCGAAACGTCAGCCTCTCTGCTCCTATGATGCTGCTTGGCCTGCTGTGTTCATCCAGCCCTGCACCTTGTTGTCTCGGATTCTCCAGCATCTGCAGTTCCTACTATCTCTGATTTAGATTATAGCTTGCCAGTATATTGCTTATTGATTATATTTGATGAAGTTGAACCAATGTATTGACCCTACATTAAACAGCTTAAAATCTTGATTTGGGTGGAAAGCTTTGAATTGCATGCACCGAAACCAGAAATTGCTGG
>NC_063353.1:4763034-4768806 GCF_021869965.1 Rhincodon typus | reverse complement strand
CTATCGGTAGGCCATTGCCTCCCCTTCACTCAGGGAGTGGTGAATCTTTGGAATTCACTCCCACAGAGACCTAGGGACCTCAATCGTTGAATGTGTTCAAGACATTCATTGATACATGTGTTCAAGTTCATTCATTGATACATTTCTAGAGACTACTGACATTGAGGGATATAGAGCTACTGCAGGAAGGTGGTATTGAGGTAGATGATCAGCCATGATCTGAAACGGCAGGGCGTGGACAATGGCCTCTTAAGAATCTCCTCCACAATGCTCCAAGTTTGCTGGTTTCCTCCAATTCTGGCCCTTGCTCATCAATAGATTTCAATTACCCCAACACTAGTGGCTATGCTTTCATCTGCCAAGAATTAGCTCTACAATTCCCTCCTAAAACTACTCTATCTCTCTTCCCTCCTTTAAGACTGTCCTTAAACCAACTCTTTGACCATGACTTTGGTCATCTGCTCTAGTATATTACACAGGTTTGTCTGTATTATTTTCGAATGCTCTTGTGAAGCACTTTGTCCTGTTTTAATACAAATAACAAATGTGTAACTTACAAAATTCATACCTTAGATCACTAGGACTATCTCTTTACCTTAGTCAATCCTACAATATCATCCAAAACCAACTGAAAGTGCATTTTGAGGATGACCATTTTTTTGGACCCAGCTTTACATTCCTCTCCAATAATAATGGATTTGGCATGTGGCTTATATAATTTACTCCATTTGTTGATAGCAATATTTGCATATTTATCAGTTGTTTAGCATATTGCCAACTTTCACGTTGAAGCATTAACGCTATTACTTTCAGATGAAGTGGAAATCACCAATTGCTTGACAACCATAATCAATGCAGGACTGCAAATATAAATAGAACTTCTTAATAATTCCTTTCAAACTGAGTGAGTGTTTCCATCTCTCTATAGCTTTATTCTAAATTTCAAAATATGTAGGAGTTGACCAGTTGCCCACGACTGCCCTTTTCAGTATCTGTAAATCTAAAATCGGCATTGATGAAATTCTTTAGCTATAGACTGCAAGAATTTTAAACAAATTCCAGCCACGTGCAATTCATTTAGTCATACAGTCATAGAAGTTCACAGCATGAAAACACGTCCTTCGGCTCAACTTGTGTGTGCTGCCCAGTTTTCACAATTAAACTAGTCCCGTGTGCCTACGTCTGGTCCATATCCTTCCATATCTACCCTGTCCATGTACCTGCCTAAATGTTTCTTAAATGACAAAAATTGTACTTGCCCTGACCACTACCTCTGGCACTACCTCTACAGACACTCCCCATCCTCTGTGCAATAAAACTGCCCCTCTGGACCCTTTTGTAAAGAAAAGGAACACACTTTTCTCTAAAGTTATAATGGAAGTGAATCACTTTTTATCTTTTAAAATGCAGACAATATTTATTATAATAACTTAATATCGCATAAGCAGTAAAGCACTAACAAGAAGTGCAAAACATTATTGAACAACTCTTCATAAAATTCAGTTCATTCAAAACAAAATATTCAGTGGTTGTCATGTACCATTATCCCCATACAAAAATAGCATATCAGACAATATTCATCATTATTCACAAACTATTTACAGTACACGAACAAAAGCTACTTGAGGCAATATATGTATTTCACAATATTGTAGGACACAGCATGTCAGGCAGTCAGCAGCAGCAATATAATCAGGATGAGTACAAGTGTTGGATCATGCTCAGGCAGGAATTTCTCTCAGCTGTTACATAACCCTGCACAGCATCACCAAACCAGCTGCCTTGGCAACAACTAAAAATAGGTTTTACTGAGGCCACCATCTCCTCGGTCTGGGTGATGAGGTTCTGAACTGTGACTTTCAATTCTCTGACAAAACAGCAGAGAGAGGGCTGCAGGAGAGAAACAGCATTAAATGCAACCAGCAACTTTCATCTCTGAAAAAGGCCACAAGAGTTAACACATAATTCCGAGCAGGACTGAGACGGGCAGTCAGCCATGAACTGATGGGCACAAGGCAGTGACCTCTCTGAAATCTGTATTTAACTCAAAAATAAAGGTGTGAAGATCCAAATGGTTTGCGTTCTCGACACATCAGAGAAATCCCCTCTGCTCATTCTGTCTTCTTGTTTTAACCATTGGCAGAGGGAAATGCAGAACATGCTGTTTTTAAACCTTTACTCAGGTTGTGAAATCTTTAACTCAAACGGGCATCAAACTGAAACTAATTGAGAAAGAAAAATATGATGACTTCTCCAGCATTTTTATGTGTGGGTCATTAACACAAATATTGAAAGGAGGGAGGGGTTAATCTGCAAAGTGACTGCCGGGAAATTACTCAGCGCAAACAAAGGTTAAACCCCAATTCGAAGAGTACGAATCTAGCATAGGAAAATGGAATTAGTAGTGTATTTTTGGTGGTACAGACTTAATAGGTCAAAGGGCCCCTTCTATACTGTAAGGTTCTATGACTCTTGTACTTTAGATGGGTCTAATCCAAGTTGATCTTTATCCACCCTCAGAACAAAGATTGCTAATTTGTGTAGCCTCAAACTGCATGTTCTGTGTAGGGTTATTTAATTTTGGACCTCACTTCCTTCCACCTCTAGGCCTCTGTGTGAGATTTGCTGCCTAGTTCTATAGTTTGGTACGTGGGGAGCAAGAATGGAGGGGAGCGATGGGAGCATGGTGACTGCTTCAGGACTTGCTGTCTGGTGATTGCAGCGGCTCCAGATCTGGGCTCAAAACTCCTTCTGCTCCGAGAAGGGGTCCAGTTGCCTCAGACTCACATGCACGGAGCCGCAAACCTGGGCCTGTCCCTGGGGAGGGGTCCTGGCAGAGTAGTCTATTGGGTGGCAAGGTTGAGATGGCGGGAATGCCAGGGTAAAGGACTGGAATCGGAGCTGGGTACCAGCATCTCTCCAGGTTGGCTTTGTCCAGAAAGGGCACGTATGGAGCAGCTGCCGAGGAATTAATGAGATAGAAGGGCACACAGAAAGGGGGCTGCTGGCCAAGCGTGGGCATCATGCCAATCCCCATCATCGGGTGAACAGCAGGCTCGTGGCCTTCCTCAGAGACGGTCACGTGACCTGCCAGATCAACTTTAACCCTTTTGGCCGGTGGGTCATCGGTCTCCTGTTTAATGTCACAAGTCCGGTTGGATGTGTCACACGGAGTGAACTCCTTCTCACTTCTCCCCTCGCCCCTCTCCCCTTCCCCTCCGTAGCCACTGTCAGTGTCCGTGTCGCTCCCAGTGTGCTCCGCCACTTGTGTCCTCTGGATGACTGGGACGCAGTTGCCACTGGGACGGGCCTGGCCTGGCGCCGCCGCCACCACCTGGGCATCGGCCTGCCCTGCCCCCAAGGTCAGCATCTCCCCATTGGCTCGGAGCTGGGTGAAAGCTCGGTGCAAGTGGCCAATCAGCTGCTCCTTCAGAGTCCAGTTTTCAAAGCTGGTCAGGTGCTGCAGCACTTCCCTGGCACATGTCTGAAATCCCAAATGGAAGGCATCCAGATCTGACTGTGTGGCACCTTTCAGGGCACGGTCCCCTCAAAAAAAAACACACAAAGGCAGATCACAAATGACAGATCCTGACTCTGTGCAACTACTCTCCAAACAACACTGCTCCAACATCATGACAAACAAATCCTGAATCAGAATTGAAACCAAGCCTTTGTCTATCCTCCCATGTGGGTATAAATCTCATATCTCATTCATCATAACTGTGGTAAATTATAAACTATCAATTTCCAACTTCCATCAGTCAAATTTAATATCTGCGACCTTTGTGAACTAAAATAAATTTTTTTTGGAGCGAACATTGACTTAAAATGGCTACGCCTGATCAGATTGAGCCAAGCTCATAAAACCAATGAGATAAATACGGTCTGAGCCAAATTTAGTATTTTATATAAGGGCACTGCGTCTCCTATTTTTGATTTGCATCCTTCTGGGAGTTGTATGTATAGGGGTGAAAGTTGCCAGCAGATCATTCAGCTTGAATGTACAATGATGCCAGACATGGGAATACACAAGCAAACTGTATTTCAGGAAATCAGCTTTTGGGCACAGCCATGAGAAAACAAACAGATTCATGACGGCAAAACCTGGAAAGCTTGCTGTCCAGCTGTCCTCCTGTTTCTTCCTCAATCTCTTCGGAAGCCAGAATCGGTGATTAAGCAAATTGGAGAAACAAACAATTACCAAAATCTCAATGATTCTACAAATAAAACTACTGCTGGGCATACAAGACATTAACTGGAAAACACATGATCTCAGGTTCAACTCTGACAACATGAGGACTCTTAAGAACTGTTATAACGCCTACTCTTTATTTTTCCTCATTCCTAGAACAGTGACTACACGCCAAAAGTATTTCAAAGGCTGCAAAGCTCTCTAGAGCATCACAAAGACATGAAAGACAGTATGGAAATAAAAAGAATGTCTGTTTAAAACACTGTCCTGTCACTTACCATTTTGCAAAGTAATAATCTTCTGATGCTGTTGCTCCGTTAAAGTGGTCAATGCCTTTAAGTGTTTCAGTGTTAATTCCAGCACTACAGCTTTCTCCAGATGCCCCAATGACTTGGATGGAATGGGGGGGGGGGGGGAGGAATGGGGCAATTTAATTTTTATAAATTATTTCTTCAATTATAATTAAAAAAAAACAGTTCTGACAGCAACAAAGTTATCGGTATTACTTGCAATCTTGGCAATAAGTACACTTTGTAAATTTGTCTGCTCCTCACTGCTCCCTGAGCTGCAGATAAGAAACAGCCCACACTGGTTGCAGATGTGAATATGTAGCTCCCCATTTCTTTGGGGCTACGCTCACGCATTACTGCGTTAACAGAGAACGCACAGATTTCAGTCCCTTACCGTCAGCTTCAGGTGCTCGGGCAGCAGATCCTTAAGCTGTGAAATGCATTCGTTAATCCTATCCCGTCTTTTCTTCTCGACCAGTCTGTGTGGTAGTTTATAGGCTTCCTAAAAACGTGAAGCCAAGAAGCATCATTTCAGTGCACACACACTAACTGGGGTGGGGGGGAGGAGAAGCAACGCTGTTGCTATGCGCTATATTCAATGCATTTTAAGCTGTGACAATTTTACAGTGAAATACGGTTTAAAGCATATTAAATAACGGACGGACGGAAAGCAGAAGTGGTGAGAAGTTTGGATAAGGTGGGCAATGAGGAGTACATCTCTGATGAGATAGAACAGCCAGCTTACCTTTGGTTTCATTGCCCGCTTTGACTTGCATACGTACATGGAGCGGTACTCTACACTATCAAATTGGGAGGGGGGGAGAGAAAGAGAAAAAAAACAGTATTCAAACACTATTATCAACAGGACTGATTGAAAACGAAAGGGAAAATGCAAGCTCACCCAAAAAAGTCTGCGTTCTCTAATAACGTCCGTTCAGTTAAGCAAGCAGTGGCTTGCAAGAGAGGTAGATCATCCTGCATTATTCCTGAATGGGGGAAGGTGAAGATTATAAAAGTGAAATTAATGCCCCCCACCCCCAACACACACACACACACACACAAGTGATTGACCAGCCCTGGCTCAGAGCTTGTAGTCGCCGGGAATGATGCCCAGACAGACAGAGGGCAGACCCCCCCAATGCAGACAGTCTGATTGTCAGTCTCTGTGTATCTGCCTCTGCGTCTCTTGGTCGGAGTTTTTGTCGCAAAAGAAGCGCAGGCGCAGCGGGCAGCTCCTCCAACTCACGTGTAGCATCTACACCAGCCCCCAAAATCCCACTCATCAACCAC
>NC_063353.1:4739126-4762934 GCF_021869965.1 Rhincodon typus | reverse complement strand
AACCTTCTGTTACATAAACCTTGGCAGCTTGCAATGTGTTCAGTATGCACCCGTGACTGTGCTGCTGTATGCCTGAGTGTAGCTCTGCCTCACTACTCGGGGAGTCTAGAAAGGGTGCTTTCCTTGTAAAAAAAAAGTTACTTTAAAAGAAAGCAGTTTGCAAAAGCGCATTCCACTCCCCTCATCATAAACAGAGGCAATAATTTATTGTACAGACCATGACCCATTTGCAAACGCGAATGTTTTGCACGCCGGAGCTCCGTTTCAACTTTGTTTTATTTCAGAAATATATCAAAACAAAAATCTTTGTATAAATAGAGTCACAAATGCAATTTAGTTCTGTACAGCAACATATCAAGAAAACAAAACAAGCATTGGAGTTTGACTCTATCCAAAGAAAGGCCATCTCTTACACTCCCCCCCCCCCCCCCCCCCCAATGATGCACAGCAGGGTTGTTTAAGGGGAACCTTACTAGTGCAAAGGGTCATTCACAGTGGGTCAGCTGTTTGCACAACCAATGTGCAGACTCCATCCTATAAGCGCCTTTTCGCCAACAAACGCTGTCAGTGTGATGGGAGAATATGCATCCATCCTCTGTCTCTCCCACCCCCCATTATTTCTCCATCATTATAACAAAAAATAATACAATCCCCCAACCACGGGTTTAATTCCGTGTGACTATGACAATAGCAGTATCAGGGCAAACAGTGTGCTCATAGCTGCTAGAAGTCCAGCTGCATGAGTTACGTTTTATATCCAACACACACCCACGTTAGCACAGAGACGGAGCCAGAACTCAGAGCCAGAATCTGGAATCTTCCCTGTAGGTCAAGACATAGTCCCATCATGTTTCCAACAGTCCACAAACTTCATTCACCTCCACTATGTGCCCGTACATCCACGCTCAATTTCCATAATTAAATATTCCGTTATTTTATTTACAGCAACACTGTCTAATATGATGCCCAGACTCGTTTTCTTAAGGGGTAACCGAGGAGAAATTTAAATACTGCGTAGGTACTAATTAAAATTGCAGCTTGTTACTGTGTCACCTTAACGTCTGTGGAATGGTCACTTTGAAGTAGTTATAAAAGGCAATAATAATTTCTAGGAATGGACGGACTGGGACAACTTGAGATAACAAGGTGTAGAGCTGGATAAACACAGCAGGCCAAGCAGCATCAGAAACGTCAGCCTTCCTGCTCCTCCGATGCTGCTTGGCCTCCTGTGTTCATCCAGCTCTACACCTTGTTATCTCAGATTCTCCAGCATCTGCAGTTCCTGCTATCTCTGGGACAGCTTGAGTTAGTTCAGGACAGAGCCCTGACGTGAACTCGGTATGTTGCTCAGTCATGCTGTCATGTGCAGCTCCGCACCGGCTGTTGTAACCGTTCAGGAAGACGGTGTGCTGATGGCGTGTTAAAGTCGTGTGACGCGGGGTTGAGAATAACTGAAGTAGGGCTCTTATGGTGCGGCGGTAGCGTCCCTACCTTTGGGCTAGGAGATCCAGGTTCACGACCCACCTGTTCTATAGGTGTGTACTAACATCTCTGAATCAGATCGATTAGGAAAGCTCAAGAATCACTAAGTTGCACCCTGCACATTTTTGGCTAATAAATATAAAAGAGAATGAACAGCAAAGTGGGTAAAGATTAGGAGAATCTGGCAGATTAAAAGATAAAGTTGAACTTGAAATAGTAAATCCTTCTTTCTCTCTTGACAGATGCTGCCAGAACTGCTGAGTTTCTCCTGCATTATTTCAGATTTGCAGCATCTGCATTGTGTTGCTTTTATTAAAAGTTAAGTTGTTGGTTTTCAATTCCGAGTGAAGTTACAAGCACACCTAAACTGCAATCAAGCAAATTTGCTTCAAAGTTTCTTTTGCCTGTAACAATAGCTCCATGTTCACTGTTTCATTTTTAAATACCAACCATAATGTATGTAAAATAATAGTCATAGAGTCATACAGCACAGTAACAGACACTTCATTCCAACCAGTCCACACTGAACATAATCCCAAACTAAACTAGTCCCAGCTGCCTGCGCATGGCCCATATCCCTCCAAACATTTCCTTATCATAATCTTATCCAAATGCCTTTTAAATGTTGTAACTGTACCTGCATCCACCACTTCCTCAGGAAGTTCGTTCCACATACGAACCACTCTCTGTGAAAAAAAGCTGACCCTCATGCCCTTTCTAAATCTTTCTCCTCTCATCTTAGAAATATGCCACCTAGTTTTGAACTCCCCACCTTAGGGAAAAGACCTTTGCTATTTGCCTTATCTGTGCCCCTCATGATTTTATAATCTCTATAAACCTCAACCTCCTGTGCTCCAGAGAAAAATGTCCCAGCCTATCCGGCCTCTCCTTCTAACTCAACCCCTCCATCCCGACAACATCCTGGTAAATGTAATCAATTACAGGGATAAATTAACAGATTTAAAGATATTTTCAATCACAGCAATGGGCTTTGATGTTTGCTGCCTGCTCCCTCAGCTTTTATTAATGTGTTGAAATGAAGGAATAGAGAGTTATATATCCACATTTGTAGTTAGGAGTCACAAAATGTCATTGCAAAGGGATATAGACAGACTGAGTGAGTGGGCAGAATGATGGCTGATGGAGTTCAGTTGCAGGGTCATCCTTTCTCTACAAGAATTAGGAGCGGGAGTAGGTAATCCAGCTGCTCGCTCCTGCTCTGCTATCTAATACAATCATGACTGATTTCATCTTGGCCTCAATTCCACTCTCCTGTCTGCTCTCCATAACCTTTCAACCCATTACTAATAAAAAATTGTCAACCTCCTCCTTAAATTTACTCAATATTACAGCATCCACTTCACACTCTGGTGTAAGGAATTCCACAGATTCATGACCCTTTGAGAGAAGTAATTTCTGTTCAAGTCTGTTATAAGTCTGCTACCCCTTATCCAAAAACTATGACCTCTCATTCTAGATTGCCCCACATGAGGAAAGATCCTTCCTATATCTACTTTGTCAATTCTCTTTAGTGTTTTATAAACCTCAATTAGATCTCCTCAATTAGTTCTTCTAAACTCCAGAGTGTATAAGCCTAAACTGCTGAATCTCACTTCAGAAGACAAACGCTTCATCTCAGGAATCAATCTAGTGAACATCCTCTGAACTGTCTTCAATACAACTGCATCCCTCCTCAAATAAGAGGACCAAAATTGTATGCAACACTCCAGGCACAGCCTCACTAGTGCCTTGTACAGTTATAGCAACCCTTTGCTACTTTTGTACCCAATTCCTTTAGCAATAAATGCTAGAATTTCATTTGCCTTCCTTATTAGCTTCTGTGCCTGCATGCCAGTTTTCTCCAATTCATACACAAGGACACTCAGATCCCTCTGCACCAAAGTATTTTGAAGTTATTCTCCATTTAGATCATTTGAATCAGAGAAAGATAAATGGGACATTTCCCTTCTGGTTAGAGACTAGAAGCCATGCAGGAGCCCTTATAATGTGGAATGTGTGACCTGAGTCATTTATCTTAAATACACAAACAATTTGGACCGTATACCATTCGGCCCCACATGCCTGCCTCACCAGTGAATATGGATGCTCTGACTGTGGCCTCAGTGCCACATTCCTAACAACACCAATGATCTTTGACTCACTCATTAGTCAAGAATCTGTCTACTTCCACCTTAAAATTACTCAATGACCTCGCTTCCACTGCTGTCTGGGGTAGCAAGTTCGAAAGGCCTTCTACCCTATAAAAGAAAGCAGTCTCATCATTTTCATCGTAAGTGGGGGAACCACTCACTTTCAAACTGTGTCCTGTAGTTCTACAGGTAAAACACCATTTCAGCAACATGCCTGTCAAATTCCCTCAGGATGCTATCCTTCTTATGTTCCCCTTTTTTAACCCTTTCATGGGTGTCGCTGGCTGAGCCAGCATCTATTGCCCCTCACTGGTTGCCCTTGAGAAGGTGGTGGTGAGATGCCTTCTTGAACCACTGCAGCCCACGTGCTATAGGTAGACCCACAATTTTGTTTGGATAGGAGTTACAGGATTTTGACCCAGTGACACTGCAGAAACAGCGATATAATTCAAAGTCAGGATGGTGAGTGGCTCGATGGGAGTGTTGGTGGTGTTGTCATGTAGCTGCTGCCCTTGTCCTTCTAGGTGCAAGTGGTCGTGGGTTTGGAAGGTGCTGCCTGGGGATCTTTGGTGAATTTCTGCAGTGCATCTTGCAGATAGTACACACTGTGCTTCAGTGATGGAGGGAGTGAATGTTTGTGAATGTGGTGCCAACAAAGCAGGCTGCTCTGCTCTGATTGTTGTCAAACTTCTTGAGTGTTGTGGGAGCTGTACCCATCTAGGCAAGTAGGAAGTATTCCATCCCACTCCTGCCTTGCGCCTTGTACGAGGCAGATTGGTTTTGCAGGGTCAGGAGGTGAGCTACTCACTGTAGGATTCCTAGCCTCTGACCTGCTCTTGCAGCCACAGTTTTATATGGCTAGACCAGTTCAGTTTCTAGTCAATGGTGGCCTCCAGGCTTGTTGATTGGGGAATTCAGTGATGATAATATCAAAAGCAATGTCAAAAGTAATGGCGAGATTCTCTCTTGATTATTTAATTAGTTACCAATCTTTTGCAGGTCCATTACTTTCCACCATGTTTTTAGTATGCTTTACATACTGTATTGTAAATTGCCCATGGGTATAGAAGGTTTTAGCGAAATCCAGAGCCAGGTCCTCTTCCCTTACTCAGGGGCATGAAAGCTAAGACAAGTATGAGACCTCCTTTAAGAAACCTCTATTTTGAATTTTGTTTATACCTTCAGTCAGATGCAACGTGCCATTTTTTGAGACATTTGTATGGATTATTTTTTCAAACGTAGGAAATAGATACTTCTCCTGTCAAAAGTCCCCGGGTATTTGTGGAAGGCATGGAGTTGTAAGCATGTACAAACTGTACTTGCTCCAATTGGAGATAGACTAATATCGTTTGCAGTATAACTCTGATCCACCTACTGCTCTCACAGTTGGCTGATGCCATGTTTACAACATGTTGTAAGCTTATAAACTCATTTCCATAAATAATGTGTTCATGATTACTTTAAAATGTGATAGTTTTACTGTGTTGTTTAAAACTAGTAGCATTTCCACCATTAATTCTAAACAGTCCTTTTGCTTATTATGTGGGTTTTCATCTACTGTGTTTGTTAAAGTTCTTCATTTAATAGATCGGAGTCCAAGCAGAAGGATGTTATGACGGCTTATTGCAAACATGATTAATGCAAGCAAAGAGCAATTGGCCAGCTCCTGCCTGTGCTCAATTATGATCATCAGTGTGGAAACAGACCCTTTGGCCCAACAAGTCCACACTGACCCTCAGAGCATCCCACTCAGACCCATCCCCCTATAACCCACCTAATCTACACATCCCTCAACATTATGGGCAATTTAGCATGGCCAATCCACCTAACCTGCACATCTTTGGACTGTGGGAGGAAACCCACACAGACACAGGGAGAATGTGCAAACTCCACACAGACTGAGGGTGGAATCAAACCCAGGTTCCTGGTGCTATGAGGCAGCAGTGCTAACCACTGAGCCACAGTGCTGTCCTATGTGCAGCAGTTCCTACAGCAATTTAGTGATTCAGGTACATCAAGGCTGAACAGAGGAGACTATTTGAAAAGGAGATGATAAAGTTGAGACGAATGTAACCTGAAGAAATTTCCCACTTTATTCATTCATCAGCAGTTTTCGGCTGTTTAGCACCAGTAATATATAATTTTTAAAACACATCAGTGAGGAAAGGGCTGCAGAGACAGACAATCTCAACCTCATTCCCATGGCAATGCCCTGGCAAATCAGAATGGACTTGTTTGGCTCAAAGTTTAATGAGTAAACTAAGATCGACTGGACAGTTCCTGCTGCATAACCATCCCACTCATATTGGAAATAATCAGCACCCTCTTCTCATGCTGTATAAATAGTTATTTCCTCTCCAGAATGGATTTTTCTTTTGTCTTTCAATCCTGATAGGTGCAGGATGAAAAGCTCCAACTTCATGTCTGTTTTGTAGCGATGTTTCAGATATAAAATGTTTAAAGGTGTTTCGTACAATGTAAGGGAATGGATGCTAAGCAGCAGAAAGAGAGATTAGAAAGGCTACTTGAAAATTTGTTTAAAAAACAAAACATTTTAAAACTACAGAGGGAAGTGAAGAGGAAGATATGAAGATGGTTCTGAAGAAGAGTCATACCAGACTCCAAACATTAACCCAATTCCTCTGTCCACAGATGCTGCCCAACCTGCTGAGTTTCTCCAGCAATTTCTATCTTTGTATGTGAAGAGGAGGCTAAATTTGAAGTTATGAGTCAAGATACAATCAAACTGCACAACCCTCTGGTTAGATCATCCCTTGAACATTGTGCCCAGTCTGGTGCGTGAAACACAAAGGGAGATATTCAGGCACCAATCTTGAGTCTGATCCCTCGTCCAAGGGGTTTGAGTTAAGTGCAAAGGCTGCACTGTTAGAGATGCTGCTTTTCAAGATTGTGTGGAGAAAGTAAATGCAGAACATTATTTACAATCACACTTTAGGATCAGGAAAGACAACAGGTGGTTTGAACCAGTGAAAGGCAGCAAGAGACTGTTAAATAAAGAGTAGATAATGCTGAGACTAAGCTCCCAGAGTCAGTGGTGAGTTGGACTGCCAACACTGTTTGGATGTATTCCTGAATGTTTTATCACATGATCTTCTGTTGAACAACAGTTTTCCCCTTTGAAATATTTTTAAAGCTAATGAATTAAAATCTTTAAAGAAAACAACAAAAAAAACTCTTTCTTCAAACAAAACATACAATTTTCCTTCCAGGATATTCTCAGCAATTCCCAAGAGGTTAACATTTTAATTTCTGGAGAGCCCAGACTATTGCTGGGAAGTTGATAACTGAACAACAGGAACAAAAAGCATGGAAACAGTTAAGGACCAAGGGGAGGCACTAACCTAGTGCTTTTATTGCTCGACTATTAATCCAGAGGCCCGGGTAATGTTCTAGAGCTTGGGTTCAAATTCCACTGGGGCAGATGGTGGAATTTGGGTTAAATAAGAAAAGAAATCAACCATTGTTGGATAAACCCATCAGGTTCACTAATGCCCTTAGGGAAGGAAATCTGTCATCTTGGTCTGGCCTACATGTGACTCCAGATCCACAGCAAAGTGGTTGACTCATAACTGCCCTGTGGGCAATAAATGTTGGCCTAGCTAGTGACATGTACATAAATGAATACAAAAAAAAAATGCATCAATGTGGTAAGGGATCTGGAGCATCTGGATAAATCTGGCTTCCAATTGTAAATTAGACAAAAGCTTCCTTGTGCATCAGGGTGAAGAAAGATTGGTGCGACTGGGCAGAGTCACTGCACTGTAGGATTTGGAGAAGAAATGAGGCTGAAGGAAGTTGCCATAGAAAGGATGGGGTGAGGGTGCTGAGGCATTTGAATAGGAGTTTGAGAAATTGAAGTTCAATGTGCTTTGGTCAGAGGGCTAATGCAGACCAGCAAGAATTGGGGAGATGTGCAAGGAAGAGAAGAAAAGGCTGAGAGGGGATTTGGTAGAGGTATTCCAAATCCTGAAGAGTCAGGACAGAATAGATAAGGAGAAATTTCCCTCTAATGGAAGCTTCAAGAATGAGCAGGCACAGATTTGAAGTAAAAAGAAACAAAATTGACACAAGGAACAGTGATTTCACCCAGTGAGTGGTTAGGGTCTGGACTACACTGCACGAGATTGTGGTGGGGATAGATTGAATTGAAATATTCAAAAGGATATTTACAGTCACGTGTAAAGGAAGAATGCACAGCGTTATGGGTAGAAGGCAAGAGAATGGAATCAAAGAAATTGTTCATTTGGAGAGCCACCTGAATGTCCTGCTTCTGCAGTGTGAAAATATTGTGATTCCGTAAAGATATAACACCTGAACTTTGCTTGCAACATCAATAATCTTAGCCATTTTAATTCAGAGTCATCCATCCAGATATATAGACAGGGTTCAATAATTATCTAATTGCTGCTAGTTCTTTGATAATATCAATTATTTGATAGGCAGTTAAGGCTCTTGTAGGTCTGAGGAAAGTAAAAATAATCTCTTCCCCTTCCACCTCCATTTTAATTTGGCCACCTCACTCTCTCTCTGCCACTCCTTCACCTTTGATGGTCTACATTGCCCTTAACAGGCTTTCCATGTAAATTAATCTATTGGAAACTATGGATGATTTCTTGGATAGAAGATGAAAAAATACCAGAGGTGAATTGCAGATGGGAATAAAAACATTCAATTGTGTATAAGAGCAATATATATGAATACATATAAAAAATAGTAATGTTTACCTGAGGCATGCATGTGGCACAGTGATAGCGTCCCTACCTCTGAGTGAGGGGACCCAGATTCAAGCCCTTCCGGCTCCAGAGGTGTGTAGTAACACTGAGAAATGAATACTTTCATCCTTGTTAGGCTTTGTATGCAAATTAATTGATTAGAAACTTGATGGTGGGTAAAAAGAAAAGCCATTCAGTTGTGTGTAAGAGCACATTTGGAAAGAGCTGAGGCATAAAATATTTAATAAAGTGTATGGCCGTTTGGTAAGTGTGGGATTTAAGTGAAATGAGAGAGGGCAGTCTTCTTTCTTTTCTCTGCTGTTTTGCTTTCACAGATCTCTGCGGCCAGGAGCAGAGCAAGGTCCAAGAACTGGGAGATTATGAAGGGATTAACTGAGAAGCACCAGGGATAAGTAAAAGTCAGATAATAAGAGCAGACTAAAGTTAAGCTAAAGGGAGTATCTTTAAGATTAAGTAATAGAAAAGTCAGTTAGGTTTAGATACCCATATGATGTGTAAAGATTGTAACTTTTTGTTTTTCTCTATTCTAGATCGTAGACTGAAGTGGGAAAAGAACTGGTTTAAACAATAAGGAATGTGGAATGATTTACTGTAATTTTCAAAAAAAATTAACCAAAACTCATTGTAAGTGTTGTTTATATGGCTGCTTTGTTCAAGCAGTGGAGGAGGCACGTTGCAGATGGGCGAGAATCAGGGCTGCGTACAAAGTAAGATTCCACCAGCAACAAGTAGCTGATTGGTCTGTGGAGAGGTGACCAGTTGTCGATGACAAAAGCCATTGGCCTGCCAACAATTATGGGATTGGCTCCTGGGAGCTGAATGGCTTGTGGGTGTGGATGATATTCCCAGAAGCCTTCGGACCTTTGGAAAGGGATGCAGTTTTTTAAATTCATTTGTGGTATGTCGGCATTGCTCACTGGCCAGCCAGTGTTTAATGCCTGTTCCCAGTTGCCCTTGAGAAGGTGGTGGTGAGCTAGTCCACCTGCTGTGGGTTGACCCACAATGCCCTTAGGGAGGGAATTCCAGGATTTTGACCCAGTGATAGTGAAGGAACGACAATATATTTCTTAGTCAGGATGGCGAGTGGCTTGCAGGGGAACCTGCAAGTGGCATTGTTCCATGTATCTGCTGCCCTTGTCCTTCTAGTTGGAACTGATTATGAGTATGGAATGTGCTGTCTAAGGATCTTTGGTGAATTTCTGCAGTGCATTTTGTAGACAGGACACACTGCTGCTACTGCGCTTCGGTGGTGGAGGGAGTGGATGCTTGTGGAGGTGGGCCCAATCAAGCGGCTGCTTTGTCCTGGATGGTGTCAAACTTCATGAGTGTTGTTGGAATTGCTCCCATCCAGGCAAGTGGGGAGTATTCCATCACACTCCTGACTTGTGCCTTGTAGATGGTGGACAGACGGAGTCAGGAGGAGAGTAACTTGCTGCAACGTTGCCTAGCCCTTGACCTGCTTTTATGGCCATGTGTTTATGTAGTGAGTCCAATTGAGTTTCTTGTCAATGGTAACCCACAAGTGGGAGAAGATAACTGGCTTTCTTCAGGTTTCATGTATTTTCTACGACAGAAAAATACACTCCACTGGGGAGGTGATGGCCTAATGGTAGTATCACTGGACCTGTTAATCCAGAAACTTAACTAATGCTCCTGGGACCCAGGTTCAAATCCTGACATAGCAGATGGTGGAACCTGAATTTAGTAAGAATCCTTATTTGGCTACATTTTGAATTATGTTTGATAATGTTCCTGTAAAGTGCCTTGGGTTGTTAAATTAAAATACCTTATATGTTATAAGATATCATTAATAGAATACATTCAGTAGTTGAATTATTGGAGTCGTGAATGTTATTGCATAAGGCCATTTGAACTCTGGAGCAACCTTGTGGCGATGTCCTCGAGCTGATCCTCATTGGGCATAAATAGCACAGAATGGATGGAGTTCTGAAACACAGGGAGAGCTAGACAGAATCCTGAGTCTAACTGTGTGAATGTCAGAAACATGCAGAGAAGCATGTGGAATAGATTGGCTAGCATTAGGTGATAGCATTTATGGAATTCAGCAATGTATCAGTAAGGTTAGAGCTTGGTATGTCACTGAATACAATGCATTGTACTATTTAGTCTTAATGTGTAATAAATAGCATTATAAGTTAGCTGAGTCTGAAGGCATTTATTAACCTTGTCTTTTCTTTAACTATCGATGTGGACACAAACCATACAATAAAACAAACATTCACACAGCACCTTTATTCCAGTAAACTATCCCATGGAGTTTCACAGCAGGATAATCAAATAAAGAAAACTAGTCAAGAAGTTACTAAGACTGGAGACCAATAGACTTAAGTTTAAAAGAGCACGTTAAAGAGAGATGGTGGGGAGGTGATTTAGTTTAAGGAGGGAATTTCAGAACATAGCAGGTGAAGACCTCGTTACCAGTAGTGGTGCACAGCAAGTTGGGATGTGGAAGAGCCATGAGCTGGAGAAACACCAGGTTTTCAGATGGTTGTAGGGCTGGAAGAGATTGCAGAAACCCAGAGGGGACTAAACCATGAAAGAACCAGGACACAAGGATCAAAGTTTTATATTTATGGCATTTGGAGACCAGGAACCAATGTAGATTAGCAAGCACAAGGGTTGTGGGTGAATGGGACTTCGAGTCAGGGTAAAGGCAGTCAATTATTAATGAAATCTTATATTTGCACTTATATAATAAAATTCATTTCCTATTGGTCCATCTGTACTACAACTAGTGCACTTTTAACATAGAAATCTCATGCAAATGTTAGCGAAAATAATGAACTGTAATTTAAGACAGCAGAAGCAATATTTTTCACAGCACATTAATTAACTTAAGACTGTGAATGGCATGGATAGAGTGGAAAGTATGAGCCTTTTCCTAGGGTGGAAGGGTCAGTTACTAGGGGACTCAGGTTCAAGGTGTGAGAGGGGTAAAGTTCAAAAGAGATGTGCGAGGCAAGTTTTTCGCACCAAGGATGGTTAGTTCCTGGAACACACTGCCAGAGGAGGTGGTGTAAGCAGACACAGTAGCAGCATTCTAGGAACACCTGAACGAATACATGAATAGGAAGGGAATAGAAGGATATGGATCCTGTAAGTGAAGACAGTTTCAGTATGAAAGGGCAAAATGTGCCGGCACAGGCTTGGAGGGCCCCTGTACTGTATTGATCTTTGTTCTAAGTGTGATTATTTGCCATTAAGTCGTAATGCTTATATGAGCCTGAACAAGTGATGTTAATCTTACAATGAGAAGCAGATTCCCTGTGTAATAAACATTGCTGTCAAAATTTAAGACTTCATGAAAGATGATTTAATAAATAACATGCTGGTGGGTCATTACATGAGTGGGAATTAAAAATAACTTTCTTCACAGCAAAATTTTACTGCATGCACTGTCTAATAAACACACAAAAAAACTGGAGATGATTTGATCATCTTTGGTTAGATCTCTCATAGGTCATTAATATTAAGGTCATTAATTACTGTCACTAATAATTAGCATTCGTATCAGGTGGGGATCTTAGCAGACCTTGAAACTGGAACAAAAACCGCATTGGGGTGCTGTTGTGGCCACTGAGACAGAGGACCCGGGTTCAAGTCTCAAATGCTCTGGATGCATGTCATAACACATGTAAATAGATTACTATAACTGAAGATAGAAACCTAATTGGTTTACTATTGGCCTGGAAGGTGTCAAGCATGCCTTCTTTACCTGGCCTGTACTTGACTCAAGGCCCATATCAGTGTATAGGTATTTCTACTATAATGCACGTTTCATTAACATAAATTGGCTGTAATGGGACTGATGAATAGTGGAAGCTGTTTGGATAATGCCATCTTTCTACTGCACAGGTATAGCAATTTCCCTATAATGGGATTTTCTATAACACAAGGTCACACAAGAACGCAAATATCACGTTATAGGAGGAATACCTGTAGTTGACCCTAAACTGTTGTATGAAAACTGGCAAACCATGCAGTTGAGAGCAATGAGGGATTAACTTCACCAATGATGTCCACCTTCCTAGTGTGTGTAATCAATCATATGACTGTTTTTGCACATTGCCATGTTGAGTATGTCATCAGGTAGTGATGTGATAGATTAATTTTCGAATTAAATTTGTGCCCCATTCTGGGTCCATCTTTGATAACACTGACATGTTGCCATTTTCATCTCCTATGTGCTGAAGGTTACTCTGCAGTTTTCAAATAAACCTGTTGGACTATAACCTGGTGCTGTATGACTTCTGACCTTGTCCACCCCAGTCAAACACTGGCACCTCCACACCACATCTAGCATCTAGGCTGGGATTACAAAAGGCAGCAGGGTATGGGTCTGTTCTGGACGGGACTGGCTCTGTAAATAGTGGTCCAAGAAGTGGTCTCTGGATGCTAATGTCTCCAGAATGGTTTTGAATTTTGACAAGGGCTGATTGGGGATAAGGAGAGAGTGGGAAACACGCCTACCACCAGCTAATGGCTCCTTAGGCTTCTTCAGGAGTTTGTTAAGAGTCCTGGGTGCTTCTGAGTGCCATCTTGAAGTTTCTGGCAAGCCCACACAATCTTGGCTCACAGGGCTCATATAATTTTCTCTTTGAGATAAATCAAGGGGTCAATTATCACTGGCACAAGCACGGGTCCTTCCCTTGTCATTTAGTCATTATGTCACCTTGGTCCACTGCCATCGCTTCCTCCAAAGCTACTACCTCAATTAGAAAGGCAGATACAGGCCCCAACATGGCTGCCCCCTGCCTGTACTATTAAAACTTGGCAGGCAGCTCCAACCATCCAGAGACATTTAGAACCTCTCGTTGCACATTGAGGATTGGCTCCTAGACAATTGAGCCATTTACATGTAAAGATCACATTGCTGATGGAATCTGTGATTGACGAATTTGTATCTCTTGAGGCAGACCTTAACTGAACAGAAACAGAAACTGCACTTAACTTAAAGGGAATCTTCAAGTTTCCAGGAAATCAAAAACTGAAATAGAAGTGGAAATCTCAGGGTTCTCTGGAAACTGTCACTGCTTGAAATCAGATTAAAAGAGATAGCAGAGCCATTAATGCTAAGATTCCAGTGGTGCAATACTGGCAAACTGAAGGTGGAGACTGGAACTAGGAGCTGGATTTAGGAAAATACTGTTATTACCCACTGGGATAGTGTCTTGCTAATATGGAGTCATGCCAAATGCTAAAGTTGTGTTTTTGTTTTAAGGAATGCACAGTACCCTAATTTATCTCACTTCTAATCAAGGTTGACAGAAAACACAGAGCAGGTTTCTAAACAAAAATTATAAATTATTACAAGTGATTTGACTATATCAACAAGTAAACAGATATAAACCATTGGCATATAAGGCTACTAACTGAAACTCTAACCTCTTTATAAATACACACACAAACATTTGCATGCACACTCTCACGCACACACACACATATATACATAATAGATTATTGACAGAGGTTGAAAAAAACTGAAATGCCAGTTCAGTGATCTTCGCTTCCTGATGTTAAAATGATCCTTTGTCAACTAGCCATGCCCTTGGTGTTAAGTAAGGCATACAGAGTGACTGATTCACTTGGAAAATGTCTGTGATTTATCAAATCAAAAGCCACAGCTCATGGCAACTGTTACAAGAAAGGAAACTGGTATCCTTCAAGTTTAAACTGCGTATTGTTTTACTGCAGAGAACAGGCAGCTTCTGCTGAGAACAACTGCACACCCTTCTGTGTCTTCTCTCTATGTGTCTCTATAACCTGTTTCCAGTTCCAACCCTGCTCCATTAGCTGAGAATCAATCAGCTTCTCTTGTAACAACTCCTTGACTTCTGATCATCTGCACATTGCAGGGGCCCACGGCCACAAAAAATGCACACAATAAGTTAGAGCAGGTGTTGAATTCCTTGTGAAATTATGCAGCCATCCCAGTAAATACTGTTTTTTGAAAACAGTTCTTTCTCCTTACCCCGCACAGTTTTTAAAGGCACAAAGACAAAATGACACAGTCCTTGCAAATACCTAGAGGCTGCAATTATTTCTGTTTGTTGAAGACAATATTGGTGCATCCATAGCATCAGTAACATCATGTGTAAAGTAGAGTAGATTCTGCAGAGCTTGTTCACCATCTACAAGGCACAAATCAGGAATGTGATGGAATACTCCCCACTTGCTTCGATGAGTGCAGATCCAATAACACTCAAGAAGCTTGACACCATCCAGGACAAAGCAACCCGCTTGATTGGCACCACATCAATAAACAATCAATAAAATTTTTGAAGAAGGGTCCCGACCTGAAACGTCAACTTTCCTACTCCTTTGATGATGCCTGGCCTGCTGTGTTCCTCCAGCTCCACACTGTGTTATCTCTATCAATAAACATTCACTCCCTCCACCACCAACACTCAGTAGCAGCAGTGTGTACTATCTACAAGATGCACTGCAGAAATTCACCAAAGATCATCAGACAGCACCTTCCAAACCCACGACCACTTCCATCTAGAAGAACAAGGGCAGCAGATGCAGGGAACACCACTCCCTGCAAGACCCCTCAAAGCCACTCAACTTCCTGACTTGCTTCAGTGTCACTGGGTCAAAATCTTGTAATTCCCTCCCTAATGGCATTGAGGGTCAACCCACAGCACATGGACTGCAGCAGTTCAGGAAGGTAGCTCACCACCACCACCACCTTCTCAAGGGCAATTAGGGATGGGTAATAAATGCAGGCCCAGCCAGCGACATTCACATCCCACAAATGAAAAAATAAGTCATAGAATTATAGGATCCCTTCAGTGCGAAAAGAAGCCATTCGACCAATTGAGTCTGCACTGACCCTCCAAAGAGCATCCCACCAGACCCAGACGCCCTACCCTATCCCTGAAAACCTGCATTTCCCATGGCTAACCCACCTAGCCTACTCTAGATTGGTCTATCCACCTAATTCGCACCATCTTTGGTGAAGAGTGTTGCAATAGAACTTGGGTTTGTTGGGTGTAGCTTTCAACTGAGGATTGGGAAGAAGCACTAGCCCAATGGCATTATCATGAGACTATTATTCCAGAGACCCAGGTAATGTTCTGGGGACCTGGTTTTGAATCCTGCTACAGCAGATGGTGGAATTTGAAATTAATAAAAAATATTGAATTGAATTTTTTTGCAGTCTAATGATGACCATGAAGCCTGTTGGAAAAACCCATGTGGTTCACTAATGTCCTGTAGGGAAGCAAATTACCATCTTTACCTGGTCTGACCTACATGTGACTCCAGACACACAACAATGACTCTTATCTGCCCTCTAAAATAGCCCAGCAGTTGCAATAATCATGATACAATGTATCTCAAAAGCAAGGAACATGGACAGACCACCTGGCATGGACCTAGGTAGTGGAAATGATAATGGCACACACAGCCCTGCTGACCCTGCAAAGCCCTCCTTACTAAGATCTGGGACATAACATCAAAATTGAGAGAATCATGCAGCAAATAACTCACCTCCTGACTCTTCAAACCCATCTACAAGGCACAAGTCAGGAGTGTGATGAAATATTCCCCACTTGCCTGGATGAGTGCAGCCCCAACAACACTCAAGAAGCTTGACACCATCCAGGACAAAGCAGCCTGTTCGATTGGCCCCACATCCACAAGCATTCACTCCTTCCATCACCGACGCTCAGTAGCAGCAGTGTGTACTATCTACAAGATGCACTGCAAGAAATTCACCAAAGATCCTCAGGCAGCACCTTCCAAACCCATGACTACTCCCATCTAGAAGGGCAAGCACAGCAGGTGCATGGGAACACCACCCCCTGCAAGTTACCCTTCAAGTCACTCACCATCCTGATTTGGAAATATATTGCTGTTCCTTCACTGTTGCTGGGATTCCCTCCCTCAGGGCATTGTGGATCAATCCACAGCACATGGGCTGCAGCGGTTCAAGAAGGCAGCTCACCACCACCTTCTCAAGGGCAACTAAGGATAAGGACGATAAACGCTGGCCCAGCCAGCAACACCCACAACTGATGAATATAAATTAAAAAACGGGTTTAATCCTGACAAAAGGTGGAATTCTATAGGCAAAAGTTATTCTGGACTTTTTGGCTGAATCAAGCTGCATATCTGCTGGGTGGACTGTAGTAAATCTATGAGATCTATTTCTCTTATATCTGCCATCTAAAGTTATCATAATAGTTATCACTGAATGCAATTTGCATAACCATTCAGCTTTAAAATAGATTGATTACAATTAAGTTGTTTAAGCAAAAGTTATGAAGAGTGAAATCATACCCTTGTTTTTTTTTGGTTGGGTGCTTCGGTAAATTCAGCTTGTTGGTCTAGATGGGCATCATAAGAGCAATGCTTGGAAGCATTTGAAATTTATCTGTGCTTTGCACTCCTGGCACCACTCCCTGATCCCCGTGTGACAGGTAAAGTCACCATAACCCCAGAGGATCAATGGGCTGCTCTCTCATCAGAGAGAGATGACTAGTGGTGGTTTAACCTGTGAGTCACCAGGTCTCAGGTGAGAAGAGAGGTTGACAAGAAGATACCTTCACAGTAACCTAGCTGGTGCAGGAATTGAACCCACACTGTTGGCTTCACTCTGAGCTAACTGACCCCCCACTCCCCCTAGACAATGCACCAGCTAAACCAAATCATAGAATCCCTACAGTATGGAAGCAGGCCATTTGGCCCATCGAGTCCACACAGACCCTCTGAACAGCTTCCCACCTAGACCCACCCCTCTACTCTATTCCCGTAACCCTGCATTTCCCATGGCTAATCCACCTAGCCCGCACATCCCTGGACACTATTTAGCATAGCCAATCCACCGAACCTGGACATCTTTGGACTGTGGGAGGAAAACAGAGCACCCACAGGAAACCCATGCAGACACAGGGAGAATATGCAAACTCCACTCAAACAGTCACCCGAGGGTGGAGTTGAACCCAGGTCCCTGGTGTTGTGTGGCAGCAGTGCTAACCACTGAGCCACCATGACAAATGTCGGTGACAAGTTCACTTACACCTCAAACATAGGCCCTGCAAGTTACAGGGAACAATTCTCCGCTGATCTGTTAACATGCTATGCATATGCAACAGGCTTCAGAAAAAAATTACAGTCTACCATTAATAAAGCGACAGTGCACATTAAAGTACTCATTAAAATTCACTGTTACTTGAAATCCCCAGCGTAACCCATCAGCTCATGAGTTAATCAATATGTCTCACTCACTATGTAACTTACCACACTGCACCATTTGTCACGATGCAGTCTCCATATGCTGTTACATTTTGGCACTCCCAATGAATCATCAAATCTAGAAATAGAATCGAACTCCCTGACAACTTCTGAAATATATGAAGGGGAGTATGAAATTCCTCTTCTAATGAGAAGAGATTAACTCCGTCATGGACACAAACCTCTGACAAATGTGTAAACGTTTAAAAATTATGTCTTGCCAGGTGTGGGAGGAGTTCATGAACACATTCCGATGTACTTTTCCCGATGTTCCACTGCCTCACTCAATATTTTTTTGTTTTCTTCCACGCTGTATCACCCAGGCTGGTAGGGCATGAGATTCTTTGTCACATGTATCATACTTACGTAAAGGCAGCTAATCAGAGGCCCAGGTAACAACCTTTTGAAAATGTGAATGGACGAAGCCGTTGAATAGCAGGAGCACGGCTGGAAGTGTGTGAGCGGCGAACGGACAGAAAGGCAACCATGAGAAACCATGAACAGGAAAAGAGTGCAACTGGGAAGAGGGTGACTGAAGTATTGAAAGAGTGGGGAACAGAGTAACTGTGAGAAAGAGGAAGCCAGGACATACACCAGGAGCAACTTAATGTAACATGTAGGATATAGGATATGAGTAAACTCCATGGTTCCTTAAGTCTGCTCCACCATTCAATAAAATGACTTAATGAACTTACTCATCTTCCATATTCCTGTCCTATCCCAGATTCCTTAATTCCTTTAGACCCCATAAATCTATCCATCTCAGTTTGACTATACTTATCGGCTGTTGATCTACAGGGCTGACTAGACAATCTACTAGACTTGATTTACTATTCAATTTCAAAGATTTGTAACCCTCTGAGTGTCAACTTTTTCCACATCACAGTCCTAAATAGCCAGTCCCTTGTCCTGAAATTATGAATCCTAATGCTAGATCTCCAGCCCAGGGAAACAGTCTCTCAACATTTAGACTGTTAAACCCCTCAGGACTATACATGTTTCAATGAAATCACCCTCAATTTTTCTAGCTCCAGACCATAGAGGCTTATTTCATTCAATCTCTCCTCATAAAATAGCCCTATCATGCGAAGAATCATTCTGGTGAACATTTATTGCACTCCCTCCAAGAAAAGTATATTCTTCCTTTGATAAGAAGACCAAAACTGTACATGTTACTCCAAGAGATAGTAGGAACTGCAGATGCTGGAGAATCCGAGACAACAAGGTGGAGGGCTGGATGAACACAGCAGGCCAAGCAGCATCATAGGAGCAGAAAGGCTGATGTTTCGGGCCTAGACCCTTCATCAGAAGTGTGTTTTCATGAAGGTCCTGTACAATTGTAGTACAACCTCTTATTCTTACTTGCAGTAAAGGCAAATATACCATTGATTAAACTTTAGTCAAAAAGCATGAATTTAGATAGAAGATCCATGGCCTTCTAGGTCATGTTAGGGAGTACAGTATATCTTTTTTTTCAGATGCTATTAATATGCAGGAATGTTTCAGTGCTGCTATTACAATTAGGATGTCAGACAATTAAGTCAGTATCAAAAAATTCACATCCTGTTTACTTCACAATTGTTCATATATTAAGAGATGAAAAGTTGCCTGTGGAATATTTAGCTTGGAGAGACAATGAAGTTAGACTCAGGAATTTACTAATGGATTATACTTTCGTAGCTTGTTTGATAGAATAGAGGAATATAAAAAAAATTGGTTTAATAATTTTAGGTATACTCTTGTACTATCTATATGTAATACAATAGTAATATGTTGATTCAATTTCATTGAAGATCTCTGATAGGTTTACTTATAGCTAACCAAATACAAGCAGTGTCTAGAGTACTACAATGCAGAGTGAGTGTGGTTCTTGGTCATATGATGATATCCAGATACTTCATTCATCTGTATGTTAAGCTTCTCAACGGAACATCATACTTAAGGCCAAAATAAAAAAAGTAGAATTGAAAGGCTTGCATTCTCTGTGTGTGTCTCTCTCTCTGTCCTTTATCACTTTTTATTTCTAATCAGCTATGTTTTAATTGGAATGTGATAGAGTTAAGATATGAGAAAAAAGTGTTGAATGACTTATAGTGTATTAAGAAGAAGGAAGTCAATTTCTCCTCCTCTTTGCCTGGTCATAACCATAATCCTTTGCTCATTTCTGAAAACTCTTCCTGTACTCAGGCATACTCCACTTTTTGATAATATTACACTGCTTTAGTCTAATACAATCCCTATATTCTCAGGATAACCAAGGCTGCATTACATGGAACTTGATATCTTTCATTGATACCTGTGAATTATTTCTTGAAATGTTGCCATTGCTTACGTGTCATCTCTAAATCTAAATTCCCAATCTATCTCAGCCAATTCACCCCTCATTTCTCTGGAAATGTCCCATATGTTTCTGTGTTGGGACCATATTTAGCTGATGGGACAGAAAGCCACACAACCCCATTTACTGATGGTGTAAAAACAAGCAGCACAGAAAGCATGTAGATGGAAGGATCAGATTATAAAAAGATTAGTAAAACTGTCGCAAGCGAGTCTTAACATAGGTCATCCAATTTGGACCTAAAACGGACAGAATAGGGCACTTTGTAAATACGACACACTAGAAAAAACAGAGGATGAAAATGCTTAATTATAGAGTCATACAGTCAAACAGCACGGAAACAGATCCTTCGATCCAACTCATCCATGCCAACCAAACTTCCCAACCTAAACCAGTCCCATTTGCCTGCATTTGGCACTATAACCTTTCCTATCCATGCACCTTTCTAAATGTCTTTTAAATGTTGTAACTCTTCCTGCAACTACCAGTTCCTCTGGCAGTTCACTCCACATACAAACCTCCCAATGTGGGAAAACGTTGCATCTCAGGTCCCTTTTAAATTTTTCCCCTCTCACCTTAAAAATATTGAACTCCCCTACCCTAAGGAAAAGATTTTGCTATTCACCCTATCTGTGCCCCTCATGATTTTTCACATGGAAAGTAATTAAAAAGACTCATGGAATGTAGGCTTTCATATCTAGGTGGCTAGAATACAAGGGATTAGGAATCAACCTTATAATACCCTTTATAAATCACAAATGGAGTATTGTGAGCAGTTCTGGGTATGAAGGGATATGGTATAAAGGCAGGTAATTGGATGAAATCACAGGTCAATCAAAAAAATTGCCTGAATGGGAGAATAAGCAGAAGATGTAAATGCCCATGTTCCCATGTTGAAATTCAATTGAATGACCTTCATCAAACCCCTACCACATAAAGACTCGCATATCTCAATGGATGGCTAGAGACTAAAACAGGATCCCAACTCAATGTAATCTCAATAGAATTTTGTCTTTTCTGGAACATCTGAAGAAAAGAGCAGCGAAGGTCAAAACCAGAAATAACCCATTGATCAAATTTGTTGAATCTGTATGGGACACTGCTGTCATGACACTCTGTACTACAGCACTTACCCTGTTGTACTCCACTGCACAATACTGTGCAACTCTCTAGCACAGATCATCACACACACATCGCCCACTAACAGTCAACTGAGTGTAACAATAAGAATTATGACTAGAGTCCTCCACAGAACACCCCATCCCATGGCCTCTCAGGCTCTCAAACATTGCTTTGCACTTGCAAACTGACAAAACGTCATGAGCTGCTGGAAACCATCCCTGAGCCCCTCACTTACCCATTCCACATTCGATCCACCTACTGTCCATCTTCCAGCTCAGGCCCTGCACGGTGCAACCCTGAACTATCAGCAGATATCCTCTGGATCACAGACTGGCAGACAAGGAAGTGTCTGACAAGCTCCCTGTGAAAAGGCACATCCGTCAACTTTGAACGACCACACTATTCAGGGTCAGGAAAAGCCAGGGCCCTGACAGCCACCTCCAATCCCGGAACTTCTTGTACATAACCCCATATGCCACTTGTGGACAGGCAACTTAATGCTGCGCATGAATAAGAAATCTGCCCCCTATAGAATAACTGGTGAACTAATCACCTTAAACTCAGCAAGTGAGGAGCTGATCACATGATTTGGCTTCTACTAAATATGTACCTCTTAAAAACATTCTAGGGGTTACCACTGACCAGAATCTGAACTGCACCAGTGACATAAATATTGTGTTTAGAAGAGCAGGTCAGAGATTGGGAATTCTGAGCTGAGTAACTCTGGATAGTACAGGACACCTGTTCTGGAGTACTGTGTCCAGTTCAGGTCACCCTGTTATAGGAAGGATATTATTAAGCTGGAGACGGTCCAGAAGAGATTTACCAGGATGTTGCCAGGAATGGACACTTTGAGTTATAAAGGGAGGCTGGATAGGCTGGGACTTTTTTCACTGGAGTGTAGGAGGTTTATTAAATCATGAGGGGTACAGATAAGGCAAATGGCAGGTGTTTTTTCCCTAGAGTGTGACATTTCAAGACTAGGGAGGATATTTCTAAGGTGAGAGGAGAAAGATTTTAGAAAGATATGAGGGGTAATTTTTTTTACAAAAGAGAGTGGTTCATGTGTGCAATGAACTTCCAGAGGAAGTGTTGGATGGAGGTACAGTTACAACATTTAAAAAACATTTAGGTAAGTACATGAATAAGAAATGTTTGGAGGGAAATGGAACAAAACGTTCTGAGGAAGGGTCACTCGACCTGAAACGTTAACTTTGATTTCTCTCCACAGATGCTGCCAGACCTATTGAGCTTTTCTGGCAATTTATGTTTTTGTTTCTCATTTACAGCATCCACAGTTTTGTTTTGGTTTTTAATTGGAGGGATATGGGTCAAGCGCACACAGGTAGGACTAGTTTAGTTTGGGATTATAGTCAGCATGAACTGGTTGGAGTGAAGGGTCTGTTTCTGTGCTGTACGACTGTATGACTCCATAACTCACCTCCTGTCTATCCAAAGTCTGTCTACCATCTACAAGGCTCCAATTCAGAAGGGTGATGGACTGTGCTGTACTTGCCTGGATGAGTACAACTCCAACAAGGTAAAGTCACCATAGTTGGACCTGACTATAGGACTTTTCTCTTATGACAGAAAACTGGTGGTGGTTTAACCTGAGGGTCACCATGCCACAGGTGAGGGGCAAATTTGAGAAGGAGAGTCCTTCATGGTAATCTTAGCTGGTTCAGGAATTGAACCCATACTGTTGGCATCACCCTACGTTAGAGACATGCTATCCAAACTAACCAACACCCTTTTAACTCCAGCAAAACTCAACATACTCAACACTATCCATAGAATAACAGCTCACTTGATTGACACCCCACTCACCACTTTCAGCATTCACTCCCTCCACCACAGACACTCAGTAGCAGCAGTGTGTACCAAGATGGTACAAGAAAGTCACCAAAAATCCTTAAGACAGCACCTTCCAAACCTGTGACTTCCACCATCTGGTCTAGACTTGTCGAAGCCTTTCACATGGAGTCTCCATTTCAATTATTCTCTTACTCAGGGTGAGGGTGGATGAGCTGAGCTCAGAAAGATTAGGTTTGACATAACGGTAAACTTGAATTCAAAGCAACAAATTGATCCTTTAATAAATAATTAATGAAACTAGCTATTAAAATAGTGCCAGGCAGCAGATCTTGTTTTACCATCTTGGTTAAGAAGCAGAGACTGAGCGAGCCAGACTGGACCCCAGGTCTTGAACACCAGGGAAGAAGTTGGGGACTAGCACCAACACTACGGAGTTGAGTTGAATGGAGACTGACACTGTTCGCCTCTGGCTAGCCTCTGATGATAATTCAGCAGAATTCATAGTGGAAGTGTGGCTCAGAAGCAGGTTAGCCCTCTGTGGGAAGTTTCTCCTCTTCCAGCCTGCTCTGGGGATAGTATATGGGGAGGGCGAGGAATAAAAATATGAGTGTGAATCTGGCTCACTCCTTCCCGCAGTCTCTCCCCCTCTCTCTCACAGCCTCCTGCACCTCTCCCCTTCTCCCCCTCAGCCTCCACACTCCCTGTCTCTCACATAGCCTTCCACACTCTCTCCATCTCTCTCTCCCACTCCCTCTCACAGCTTTCCACATACTCGCCCTCTTTCTGACATCCTCCCACATTCCCACTCGCCCTCATTCTGACATCCTCCCACATTCCCTCCCTCCCTCTCTCCCCTTCCCTCACACATTCCCTCCCTCCCTATCTC
>NC_063353.1:4705887-4734126 GCF_021869965.1 Rhincodon typus | reverse complement strand
CCTCCCATGCCTCAACTCAGGGTCCCACACTATCTCTCTCTCAGTCTCCCACTCTCTCTCTGTCTTGTTCATTGCTTTCCAGTCTCTTTCTCTCACCCACACATATTTTCACTCTCACACACACATCCAGAGTTCTGTGTGCTTCGGGGGCTTGATCCACCATTTTCAATTTAGTCATTTATCCATGACCTGCTCCCGGCCTCGGCCTCATCCTCATCCTCATTCTCATTCCCTCCTCCTCCTCATTCTCATTCCCTCCTCCTCCTCATTCCCTCCTCCTCCTCATTCTCATTTCCTCCTCCTCCTCATTCTCATTCTCATTTCCTCCTCCTCCTCCTTCTCCTTCTCCTTCTCCTTCTCATTTCCTCCTCCTCCTCCTCCTCCTCCTCCTCCTCCTCCTCAGCCCCACTCCCAGTCTTGTCCTCAGGCCAGTTCCTGTCCCCTGCACCTGAGCACCACTGCCCGTGGGCCTGAGGCCAAATTAAGGCTCACACACCTCATTGCTTCTCCAATCAGAGGTAGACTCCTAACTGGAAGCACGCCCCTTCACACAATGTCCAGCCTGTATTTGAGAACACAGGGTGCAGGCTGGATTGGAGCCCTCATTGAGTTGCTTTGGGCCTCTGTGCTGCTTGATGACCAAAACTGACCCAGAAGGTCAAGAGCAGCAGATACATGGGAACATTACCATCTCCAAATTCCCCTCCAAATCCCCCTCACTGCCCTGACCTGGAAATATATTGCCGTTCCTTCATTGTCATTGGGTCAAAATCCTGGAAATCCCCTCCCAAAGGACATGTGGACTGCAGCGGTTCAAGAAGGCAGCTGACCCCCCCCCCACCGACATTCTCAAGGGGCAATTAGGGATGGGCAATATATGGTGGTTTGAAAACCCACAGCCAATGAGAAAAAATTAGGCTAGAAGAATAAACGTTCTTTTTTCCTGCGGTGGTGTAAATTTCCAGTCGGGATTGCTATTCCAGTTTGAAACTGAAAGTAATACCTGTCTCCATAATAAGAAGCTGAGGGGGGATTTATACAGATCCCTGGAAGGGCATATGCTGTGGGCTGTCCGGATCCCCCCTCACCTTCCCCCCTTCTCTCCTGTTGGGGCTATGTCGGGGGGGGGGGGGGAATTTGTGAGAACTGCCCCTTAAAATACTTTCCATATTTGTCCAAAAGGAATCGATTCGCCAGCACCAACGCCCTACACACACACACAGCGTCTCGTTGGGAGCTGCTGGAAAGGGAGGGGGGAAGAAAAGCAATGGGAGCGGACGGAAAGCAGAAGGAGAGAAAGCAGGGCAGAGGCGGCGGGGAGAGCGGAGCAGCGGACCCTCAGAAGGGCAGGCCAGCAGAAAGCAAAGCGGCAAGCGAGGAAGACTCTCACAAATGCTGCGGCTGCCGCTTCCCCATCCTCATCGCCTTGTTGCAACTGGTCCTGGGCATTACCATTGCGGTGGTCGCCTTCATAATGAAAACTATCAGCTCCTCTTTGCTGGCCAGGGACACCCCGTATTGGGTTGGCATCATTGTAAGCAGTGTGTGTGTGTGTGTTTGTTTGTTTTAAAATAGATCCCCCTCCCCATATACAAATCACCGCCTTTTTCTTTTGCAATGTCTGCTTCAGAACTCCCGTATCTTGCTTTATCCAAACCGGATCCATGCCAGACCAGTTGTTGCTTTGCATTTGCAGTGGTCACCGCTGAGGGGGCCGGGGGGGGGGGGGGTGGTGTTTTTTTTCCGAGGGCTGTTGCAAACATAACGGCGGATACATTGTGTCTTGTGACAATCGCCAGGGATACACTGTTGCTGCTGTGACTAATAGCCCCCGCAACTAAACTGTTACATTGTACAGGAGCCAGGTCAGGCGCAAACTGAGCATTTTTTTTCAACAGGGCGCTGGCTCAAATATTTCACCATCGTGGGAGGGCTTCCAAAGGGAGGTTACTCTTCATCCAACTTTTAAGATAACCTTTCGGTTACTGTCAGGCCACACAAAAAAAACGACTCCACTGTCAGTCCACTTTGTACACAAAAAAATTAACTATTGTAACTTTTCGCAAGTCTTAGGAAACTAACGAAACAGTTGGAGTTTAGAAAGAGTCAGATATGTTTTGGCAGCCTTTCTCCCTTACAGGGATTTGGAAAACGAATAGTGGTGAATAATAATAGTTACGTGAAACTTCAGCTCAGTTTTCGACTTGACAGTGGGCGGAGTGGGGGCGGTACTACAATATTGCTCTCTGCTTCAATGCATAAAACGATCACATTCTTTACAATTAAACACGAAGTACATTTTGCAACCAGTCCGTTCCACTTGTTTGCAACGCTGACATAATCAAAAATCCTGCAATTGCAGGTACATGTTGCCAACTTAATTGAAAACCCGAATGGAAGTGTATTCAAAGCACTTCAGCGCCAGCCGAGTGAGATTTCAGTGTGACACGTTCATGTACGCACTTTCCATTAGAAATGTGGATGCTGGAATTTATAACATACAGCTTCACAATAGGGACTGATCTATATCTGTCTGCTTTGGCCCACATTGCTACATCTGAAGACACACAGTTGTTCTTGACTCACTGGGATTAATTTTAGATTTCTGCTATTGTATAACATGGATTTTTTTTTTGTTTTTTAAAATCTTTCATGGGATGTGGGTGTTACTAACATGGCCAGTATTTGTTGGCAGTCTCTAATTGCCCACGAAATGAGTAGTTTGCTGGCCATTTCAAAATGTACTTAAGAGTCAGTCACATTACAGTTTAGAAGAATGAGTGGCAACGTTAATCAAACACATAAGATTCCTAGAGGACTTGACAGGGTAGATGTGGGGAGGTTGTTTCCCCATGTGGGAAAGTCTAGAACCAGAGGGCTTACTGTCTAAGTGGTGGCCCGTTTAACAGAGCCATCCAGCACAGAAACAGACCCTTCAGTCCAGCCAGTCCATACTGACCATAATCCCAAACTAAACTAGTTCCACCTGCCTGCACTTAGCCCTTATCTCTCCAAACATTTCTTATTCATGTACTTATCCAAATGTTGTAACTGTCCCTGCATCCACGACTCCCTCTGGAAGTTCATCCAGACACGAACCACCCTCTGTGTAAAAAGGTTGCCCCTCATGTCCTTTTTGAATATTTCTCCTCTCACCTTAAAATTATGCCCCCTAGTCTTGAAATCCCCTACTTTAGGGGCCTTTCACCGTATCTATACCCCTTATTATTTTAAAAACCAATGAGGAAGAAGTTCTTGTCTCCGAGGGTAATGAATCTGTGGAATTCTTTACCACAGGGGGCTGTCAAGTGTATTTAACGCTGAGGTACATTTTTAATCAGTAAGAGAATCAAGGGTTATGGAGAAAAGGTAGGACAGTGGAGATGAGGATGATCAGATCAGCCATGATCTCATTGAGTGGTGGAGCGGATTTGATGGGCTGAATGTTCTAATTTTGCTCCTCTGCCTTATGGTCATTGGGTCTGGAGTCACATGTGGGGAAGACCATGTAAGGAGGCCGGATTTCTTTCCCGAAATGATATTATTGAGACTAGCTGTCAATTCAAGATTTAGACATTTAAATTCTACCTGATAACATGGTGAGACTTGAGTTTATGTGGCCTGAGTATTAACATGGACCTCTTCATGGCTACTCTGTAACCAGTACGTATCTCTAACAACTGCTTCATATTGTCTATTAATTAGACTTCTACTGTTAGTTTGTCTTGTTTCATGACACAGTATTCAGCAGAAAGCTACTAACTATTTCTATAATAATGTCAAGCTGTTATCCAGCATAATGGATGATATTTTGAGGTCTGCTCTACATAACATGAAATTAAAATTTAACCAAAGCTCCCACCTGCCTCTTTTCAAATTCACACAGGTCTCCACTGAGCTATTCCCATAACACTGTGTGACTTCCTGCACTATGATTATTTACAAATGTAATTTCTTCACAGTGACAGTTTTCTTGCAGTAGCCAAGAAATCTTAAATCTTTAAGATATCTTAAAATTTTAAGAGGCTGAGTAGATTTGATTTGGTTGGTCATCTCAGATTTCACTAGTAGTAACTGGGATGTAATTAACCTTTAAAAGGTGGCCTTAAAGGGACAGTTTAAGTTACATACAACAGTTTTTTAGGGGCTGTTATGGTGCAATGGTGGTGTACATACCTTTGGGCCAGGAGGATTGGGTTCAAGTCCTATCTGCTCCAGCAGTATGTGACAATGTTAAATAGAAAATAGCTAGTTATCCTGTAGCAGCAGAATTCTGTGTTTTAGCAATAACTGTTTTCATGAACAGTAGATTATCTAATAAACAGTGAGTAATGTCATGGTATACAGGGGGTGCTATTTTGGCACAGTGGTAGTGTCCCTGCCCCTGGACCAGGAGGTACAAGTTCAAATCCCACCTGCTTCAGAGCTGTTTAATTACATCTTTGAACAGGTTGATTAGGAAAAATAGGTTAAATTAAAAAAAACGACTAAGTAACTGCTTACTTGATCTTTGATTAATTACAATTCTTCAAGTCAAATGATACATTGCTTATAAGGATAAGGGGAGTCCCAGAATGTGACATACAATATTAACTGTGCATCTAAGAGGTCCCATTAAAGAGTCACAATCAGATTTCTGTGAAGTGACACTCAGAGTGTAATTGTCAAGTGAGGAGAGTTTACAGGAAACAAAATCCTGCAGATGCTGGAAATCAGAATTGAAAACAGAAAATGCTGGGAACATTCACCAGGTCTGGCAGCATCTGTGGAGAGAGAAAAGGTTGAACTTTGAATTAATGATTACACTTAACCAACATAATACAAAAATATCAGGCTGGAGGTCATAAGAGGTCAAAAACTTTAAAAAAGAAGTTCTGGCTAAAATAAGTTTTCATTTGTAACAAAATACAGTGGGCATCAAGATGCTAGAGGAGGTTTGTATAAATAATTGCAATCTTTTCCATTGTTCTTTCACCCTTTGGGACCTTAGTTGAAGTTCAACCCAGACTATTGGGAGGAAACCCAATTCCGCATATGAACTGAAATAAAGATCCTAGTGGAAACAGACTGGGCAGCTACAAGCTATTCCTTTGCACAGCAGTTGCTTTCAAATGTTTGTGTGTGTGCATCAACTGTAAATATTGACACACTCCTTGTTCTAACTTTAAAAACAAATCACGCAAAGGGAAACAGGTTTGTCATTGTGGAATGGAAGCGATTCCGTGGTAATGCAACAGGAAGGAAGAAGAAGCAAAATCGACCCGAAATGCTAACTCTGATTTCTCTCCATGGGTGCTGCCAGACCTGCTGAGCTTTTCCAGCAATTTCTGTTTGTGTTTCAGAATACTGACGATAGTTTGACAGAAATGTAATGAGTCAGGGACTCCCCTTTGCAGTAGGAAGGCTTGAAGGTACAAACTGGCTGATGCTTTGGCACGAACTAGCTGTTATTCCTGCAGCCAGAATATCCTTAAAATATCACCTGCTTAAGATTCAACCACTCTGTGACATGGAGCTTCCAGATGGACAGGGAGAGAACATCCCGTTTTCCAGTCCACAGGAATCTGCTGCTTCTATAGTTTTAGTTCTTCTGTCTTAGGTTGGCTTATTCACCCATCTTGAAAGTAAGAAAGATTGGGAGGAAATAGAAAAGGCAAGTTGGTGAGCTCTAAAACACATGTGTGACATTAAATGAGGTTTAAGAGTGAAAGTGGTCTCGGGGAAATGGTACAAAGCCGGTGAGAGCAAACGGGCAACCTGCCTAAAGAGGAAGCAAAGCAAATGGCTGATTCAGTCTCACCCACTTCATGCTGCCACCTAAGCCAAACTTCAGTGCTGATTTCTGCAGGTTTCGAGATTTTTACAGGCCAGGCAGTTTGCACCAACCTGTGAATATATGAATAAGGAGCAAGATTAGACCATTTTGCCCTTCAGGCCTGCTCTGCCACTCAATAAGACTATGATTGATGTGTTTGCATGTTGAATGACGCATTACAAACTACCCCGATAACCATTGAAGAGAACAAAAGTGGGAGACAAAGCATTTTGGGTTAGGAATCACAATGTTAATGGCTTTAATTGGAAGAGTTTGGAATGGATTGAACCTTCTGGGTTCCTGAATGGATCTTCCTTACAGGAAGATCTCAATGGGTTGGTTAGATGGGCAGACCAGTGGCAGATGGTAGTTAACCCTGACAAGCGCAAGGTGATGCACTTTGGAAGAAGAAACAAGATGAGCGAGTACTTCATGAATGGCAGGACGCCGGGTAGCTTAGAGGAACAGAGGGATCTTGGAGTAATCAGTCACAGATCCCTGAAGTCAATAGAGCACAGAAATAGGATAGTTAAGAAGGCATATGGGACACTTGCTTTCATCAGTCGTGGCACAGAGTATAAGAGCAAGGAGGTAATGTACAGAGCGTGTTCAGGCCACAGCTGGAGTATTGTGTGCAGTTCTGGTCACCTCACTATAGGAAGGATGTGATAGCACTAGAGGGGGTACAGAGGGGGTTCACCAGGATGTGGCTTGGGATGGAGAAATTTAGCTGTAAGGAGAGACTAGGTAGGCTTGGATTGTTTCCTTTACAGCAGAGAAAACTAAGGGTGGACATGACTGAGATGTATAAAATTATGAGGAATATTGACAGGGTGAATAGAGAGCAGCTGTTTCCCCTCAGTTGAGGGGTTAATCACGAGAGGGCATAGTTTTAGGATAATGGGTGGGATTTGGGAAAAATCATTTTCACTCAATGGGTGGTGGGAATCTGGAATGCACTGCCTGGGAAGGTAGTGAGGCTGGAAACCTTAACAATCTTTAAAAAAAATTTGAAAGAGCAGTTCAAATATCATAACATTCAAGGATATGGGACAAGTGCAGGGAATTGGGATTAGCTCACTTTTAGTGGTAGCCGTGTCAGTACAGACTCGGGCTGAAGGGCTTTTCCTGCGCTGTATGAATCTTATGAACCGAAAAATTTGATGGATGCAACATTCCCTCAACCAATTACATTTGCTCCACAGAAAGTTCTTCACACAGAGAGTAGTAAAAACGTGGAATATTCTACCGTAGCAAGTCGTTGCAGAATGTAGGAAGGTAATATTACTGAGTTATTCATCCAGAAGTTGAAGCTAATGGTCTGGGGACTTGCAATAGTAGGTGGTGGGGTTTGAATTAGATTAATAAACCTGGAATATGAAGCTAGTCTCAGTAAGGAGTAAAACTGTATCTGATTGTTGATACAAACCTGTCTGGTTTATGAATACTCTTGAGGGGAAGAAATCCATTAATCTTACCTGGCCTGGTCAATGTGTAATTTAGCAGGCCTCATTCAGTTCAATGGTTGATGATGGGTGAGAAATGGCCACATTCTATGAACAAGTAAATAAAAGCCTAATGAGAAGCTAGGTCAGTAACCTGAGTGGGGGAAAAGAACAGGACATGCAAGTTGGATTGGGTGAAGTAGAGTGGGTGGAAACTTGTGTGAAGCATGCATTTGTTGGGCCAAATGGCCTGTTGCTCTGCTGCAACTTCTGTGTGATCCCTGAATTGCAATTGGGAAAATTTGCTCCATGTTTGTGTCTTTAAGAAAGGTACCTAAGATCTCAACATAGCTGGGCTCCACAGAGCCTGGGGTACATTCTTTCTCCTTCCAATTCCATTTAGATTTGGTCCCTCCCTCTTTCCCTTACTTTGTGTTATCATTGCATTACCCCTAGTGGGGGATTGGCTGTAGTTTGTTAATGGTTTAATTCGTCAAACTGGTGATTTGGTAGTGGTTTATTAAGTGAAATGATCTCATAGATTGCAAGAACATCTGGAGGATGACTGAGAAACTGCACAGAGAATGTAGTTAGTGCTTTTCATGTAGTTGGGTTCAATGTACATGGCTAGGGAAATTTAAATCTGCGACTGTCTCTGTTTTCACTAAGAGTAAACTATCAGTGAGTCTACAGTGTTGAAGCAGGCTATTTGGCCCATCGAGTCCATACAATCCCTCTGAAGCACAACCAACCCAGCCCCACACCCCTACCCTATTCCTGTAACCCTGTAACCCTGCAACTGATCAAAAACAACACAGAGTTAAGGTAAACATTTATAGGTAATACATGAAAATATATCAGAGCACAAGGTTTGAATTGTAGGGAGAGGCTGTATAGGCTGGGACCTTTTTCATTGGAGTGAAGGAGGTTGAGGGGTGACCTTATAGAGGTTCATAAAATCAAGAAGGATAAGTGAAAGGCAGGTGTCTTTTCCCTAGGTTGGGAGATTTCAAGACCAGGGGGCATATTTTTAAGGTGAGAGGGGAAAGATTTTAAAAAGACATGAGGGGAATTTTTTACACAGAGGGTGGTTCACATGTGGAATGAACTTCCAAAGGAAGTGGTGAATGTGGGTGCAGTTACGATGATTAAAAGACATTTGGATAATTACATGAATAGGAAATGTTTGGAGAAATATGGGCTGAGCGCAGAAAGGTGGGACCAGTTTAGTTTGGGATTATGCTCGGCGTGGACTGGTTGGACCGAAGGGTCTGGTTCTATGCTGTATGACTATGATAAGGTTTGGCACAATAGTAAATGGGAATTTCAGAAACACTAAACAATTCAAAAGCAAAACAAAATTGATCACTTAAAATAAATTATAACTTAGATGCCAGGCAGCATTGCTAAATAATAAAACCTGTTTTGTTGGTTTAAGAAGAAGATATGGAGAGATGCAGACTAGGCACCAAATCCAATCGAGGTGATGAGACTGGGACAAGCTAAGGAGCTGAGTTTAACTAATGCTGATTTTGGTTCACCCTGTGGCAGTACGCACTCCAAGCTGGCCTTGGCAGATTTCAAATAAGTATGCGAGTCACTATTAGGCTGACTATCAAGGAGAATAATCCTGCTTTCCCATGAGGAGAGTGTGTGGGTGGTTGTGTATGCCCCTCAGTCTCAGTCGCACAAAGGTGGAATCAATCACACGCGCACACACACACACATACACACACACACACATTCACTCACTACATATAGGACCTCGTATCTATTCACACAGACTCACACAGAATCACTTACTCATCCATACACACTCAGAATTACCTACATATCCACACGCGCGCACACACACGTACACACACACACACAGAATCGCTCACATATGGAGTAGAGGAACTGAGGAGCATTTAAAAAAAATTTGTCCATAGGATATGGGTGTCATTGGCAATGCCAGCATTTGTTTCCCATCCCTAACTGCCCTTGAACTAAGCGTCCATTTCAGAGGCAGACAATAGGCCAGATCACATTAGGATGGCTGATTTCATCCCTGTGCAGGGCAGTAGAAAACCAGATGGGTTTTTCTTGACAATAGTTTTCAGGTTGATGGTTTTATTAAGACTAATTTTCAGTTCCTGATTTTTGTGATTAATTTACTTTAAATTCTACCAGCTACTGTGGTAGGATTTGAGTCCGTGTCCTAGTACATCAACTCACTCCACTGATGAGTCAGCATCTCCTCCTGGACAAACTTGATAAACACATCAGATGTTAAGAATTAGAAGGATATGCTGTTGGGTTTGATGAAGATAGTAGAAACAGGCTCACTTGGACCATAATGCTGACCTAGTCCATTTGGGCTGAATGGCCTCTTACTGTTCTTCAGAGTTTATGCAATGTGATGCAACACAGTATGATGAATCTTTGAAGTGGGAAAGCCCATTTTGGACCATTGCCTACCACTGGGGAGGCAGAATGTGGCCGTGGTTTCCAGAATGCCCAAAGACAGAAAAATATAATAGCGTCACTACCAAAACACCATAACTTAATGTTGAGAGTTCCGGATGTTAATTTCTCCCCAGAATTCTAACCTGGAAAACCTGTCAGTCTCGAGTTTAAAGATAGTGGTGTTAGTATGGTTACTAGCAATGAAGATGCAATTCCTTTATTATTTTGTAAACGTGTGTGCAGGACTTTAATCTCATGTTTGTGATTTATTGAACCAGTAATAAATTAACGTTGATAGTTATATAATAAAGATTAATGAATTCTAATAAGATAAAGTTCCTATAAGGATTAACTATTATTTTATAATAATGAGTATGAGATTGTCCTATCACCATTAATGACTAGTTTGCTAGAATGACAGCTTTTTGTGTGATCATGAATGGAACTTAATTTACGGTTGGTAATTGATGGAGTTGTAGACAGGACTTTGTTGTTGCTGCAACTCATTGGTACAGAGTGGATATGGTTTCACACAACACACTGTTGTCCCCCACAGCATGTTTCCCTTATCTTCTTCCATTTGCATTTTTGCTTAGCTTTAATCTTCTGAATCTTGTCCCATAGCTAAACATTGTGATTCCTTGGGGCAACTGTATCCCTCCCATCGACCAACCAGGTCGTACCTACTACCAGTGTCCACCTATCACCACCGTTCCACCTCTACCCCTCCACCTCCTTTTTATCTGCAGCTCCCCCTACCCCCCACATCCAGTCCTGAAGAAGGGTAATACCTGAAATGTTGACTGCTCCTTTCCTCCAGATGCTGCCTGGCCTGCTGTGTTCTTCCAGCCTCCTGTTATTCTACCTTGTACACCACGCTAGCCAGACTTATTCAATAACCTGTAAAGAAGAAATTACCAACCAGATACAATTTCTTACAACTTTTACTTCAGCAGGAAACTGAATCAACACAATTAAAAGTGATTGAACAGCACATGATATTTTAAATAAAGTAACTTGCCTTTAAATTATTGATGTAACTAATGCAACCACAGCATCCCATCACTTCCTATACAAATGTGGCACCATGAAGCTTTGTAATTACACGTGCTGTTCCTTATTCATGAAGCGCAGGTCAAAACCAACATTATTACTGGCTCAGCACACTTCTACAAACATTCCCTCTCTCAATGCAGCACAGTGGCTCTGTGGTTAGTACTGTTGCCTCACAGCACCGGGGACCCAGGTTCACTTCCCACCCTCAGACAGCTGTCTGTGTGGAGTTTGCACATTCTCCTTGTGTTTGTGTGGGTTTCCTCCCACAGTCCAAAGATGTGTAGGTTAGGTGAATAAGCCATGGGAGATACAGGGATAGGGCAGGGGCATGCTCTTTGGAGGATCAGTATGGACTCAAATGGCCTGCTTCCACACCATAGAGATTCTATGAATCTTGATGATATAGCTTTTTAAGAATGTCTTTTCAAATGACCAAACAGTAACACCCCTGTTAGCTCCTTGGCCACTTCCGAAAAGCACCCAGTTCTTTAACATCTCCGAGCTGCTCACACACTTTGCCAGATTTTAGATGTTTATACACAGTGCCTCCAGGAGCTCCTGATATTTTTCTGCCAAACAGAACATCTACTGACAATGATTGGCTTATCCTCCTCCCAGGAATTCTGTTAGCAAGATTGCTTTTTCATTAACTTCCTTCCTGTCAGCATGACTTGTGGTTCAAGGGTCATCAGTTTACACAGACCAGTGTTTCTTATTATCCAATGTTATTATTACAATGGGTCCCTTTGCAGGCGACACAAATAAAGGGGAAAGTGAGGTTGTGAAAGGGATGCAAGCAGTTTACAGGGAGATATTGATAAGTAAGTGGGTGAAAAGTTGGCAAATGATGTATACTGTGGGAAAATGTGAAATTGTTCAGTTTGGAAGAGAGAACAAAAGAACAATAGTATTTAAATGAAGTAAAATTGCAGAAAGTTGCAGTGCTAAAGGACTTGGAGGAACTTGTGCATGAAACACAAATGCAACACACAGGGACAGCAGGTAATCGGGATGAAAGCTGAGAGAATATTTCCCCTCATGGGAGAGTCTAGGACCAGAGGGCACAGTCAATTTAAGACTGATATGAGGAGGAATTTCTTCTCTCAGAGGGTTGTAGTCTTTGAAACTTCTTGCTGTAGGCAGAGTCCTTGTGTTTATTTAAGGCTGAGATAGCTAGATTCTTGATCAGTCGGGGAATCAATGGTTGTGGGGAAAAGGCAGGAAAGCGGATGTGAGGAATGTCAGATCAGCCATGAGGGGCCAAATGGCCTACACCTGTTCCTATTTCTTATTTACTGTCTTCTTTACAATCAATGGAAACTCTTAAAAGTCCTTCTGGCACTTCCTTAGAATAAAAACATGAGAGATTTCACAGAGTCTTTAAAGAAATTACAAAGTTAGGCTACAGTTCTGGGTCAAAGGACATTGCGACTTTAAAGGTTCAAAATGTCTCCTCATTAAAAATGTTAATTGTTTTTGTTCCAGAAATTTCTTGGCCCAGGCCTCAGGTCCGTGAATCTAACCTTTGTGCAGTTCCCGCTTATCCCAAGATGGGCCTGTTTCCTGCTCTGATACAAGGGGAAGAGATTCACCCTGAACCACAACTCCCACCCACCCAGTCTTCCAGCCTGGAATTTCTGAGAACGCTTTCAACAAAGCTCTCTAACAGACTCCATGTTTTGTCATGTTTTTCACTTATTGTAACATCCGATTGTACTGAGTGTGGCTTTAGGATCTTGTTGGGACGGAGAATAGAGAGTTCATTTTCATTTGGACAATAGCCCAGACTTTCTCATTATCATAGCATTTCGATATGTTTGTAGCAGTTGAAGACAGAGCTGACATTAATACTCAGGCCCTGTCTGTTTAAGGGATAGGAACATGAGAAAAATTCAGTCCTTGAGGTAGCTGCATCATTTACTTCAACCACTTTGACTCATCTGTGCCAATCCCTGATTGTTTTGCTGCTAACACACAGATAGATGTTTCTGGATTAAATTATCGCCCATGATATTTCCCTTACACTGAAGGGCTTCCATCCTTGGGGATTTTGTCTGCTTTGACCTTCATGGGTCTTATCCACCTCCTGTTAACAGTTGGCTTTGCCAAGTTAGAAGTTACGACCTCAGAATAGATTGTTCGGCTCATCCAATTGATAGCTCCATAGGTGCAAATCAGTTGAATCACATTTACTGACTTGGCCTTTCCTAATATCCCACTTCCCTTCATCCAGCTGTTCAGTCTAGATTCACAGAATCCCTACAGTGCAGAAAGAGGCCATTCGGCCCATCGATCTGCACCGAGCCAACGAAGAGCATCCCACCTGCCCCACCCTTTCCCCATAACCTCACATTTCCCATGGCTAATCCACCTAGCCTGCACATCCCTAGACACCATGGTGTAATTTAGCATGGCCACTCCATCTAATTGTGTGTCCTCTTTGCCAACGTCTGCCACCAACCACAACTTCGGAGGAAACCAGAGCACCAGGTGGAAAAACATGCAAACTCCACACAGACAGTCACCCAAGGGTGGGACTGAACCCAGGTCCCTGGTGCTGCGAGTCAGCAGTGCTGACCACTGAGCCACCATGCCACCCCTGATCTAATCTTAAATATCAGCAGAGCCCCTGTCCCAGCCACTGTTCCTGGAAATGAATTCCTCCACCTCACAATCTCTGTGTGAAGAAGTTTGTCCTGCTTCCTGCTCTAAGACTGTCACACTTAATCTTGTATTTCAAATCCCCTTTCCCTATAATCCAGTCAGATTCAAGAATTGATCATTTGTCAGAGAGTGGGTGGGGAGGGGAGGGGTGCAGGTGGCTGGATTTTGTTCAAGATGAGTTGTTGCGATCAGACCTCACAGTTTAACCTCCTCTATCAATCCCATATCTTGCATTCTAGGGAGTGCAGGAACTGGACCCCCACCTCCCCCAGAGATACCTCAGTGACAGTCACAGAGGTGCAGCGGTGGTTAAAAGTTTCCCTTTGGGCTGCTTGGGGCTTCGTCCCAATTATTTACTTACGTTTTAAATCTTCTCTAGTCTCCTCTCAATCCTTCCGCCATGCTCACAAATCCAGTTCTCTGCCCTTCCTATCCTTCATGCCAATACATACCTTCCTCCCATAACATCATGGTCACTTAAAGTGCCAATGCAGAGTGTATTTGGATGACTGGGCATGTAGGTGCCATGGGCTGGGCTGTCGAAGGGTGAGTGACAGTGATGAGTTGGTAAGTGGGTTCTCAGGAGGCATGAGAGTGGGTGAGGGCACACAAGTATCAACTTCTGACCTCCTTTGAAAGACATAGATAAGGTAGATAGCCAACAGCTTTTCCCCAGGGTAGGGGAGAATAAAACTAGAGGGCATAGGTTTAAGGTGAGAGGGGAAAGATACAAAAGGGTCCAGAGGGGCAATTTTTTTCCCACAGAGTGGTGAGTGTCTGGAATGGGTTGCCAGAGGTAGTGGTGGTAGCGAGTACAATTTTGTCATTTAAGAAACATTTAGACAGGTACACGAATGGGATAGGTATGGAGGGATATGGACCAAATGCAGGGAAATGGGATTAGATTAATTGCGAAAACTGAGCGGCATGGACAATTTGGGCCGAAGGGCCAGTTTCCACGCTGTAAACCTCTATGACTGTTTTAAAATCAGGCCTGATTTCCCCAGTTTTCTCTGTCCCTGGACCTCCTACAGCAAAGTGGTTACCTCCCTAAGGAGGGGCAGATCAAAGTTATCCCTGAGCAGATAGTGAGCTGGAGGCAAATGTTTCCCCGGGGCCGGGGGCCCAAAGGAACAGATTTGCACTTTCTGTTCAGCCTCTGAAGTTCAGCTGCTTTTAATTCAGAACAGAGGAAAGAACATTCACATATAGGCTCTCTGAAGCGGCTCACCCGGCCGTTCCATTTGGTCAGCACAGCTCTTCCAGAAGATAGCTCACCGCAGGTTCAGCCAAGGCCAGCATGGAAGGGGAAGAGCTGCCAACTTTGATAACGTGGCCGTCACACTCAGAAGGAAAATTAAACTGTTTCAGTGTTGCAGTGTTTCCTGGCAGATGCTTTCAGGCACTTCCTTTGAGTTTTCTCAGCTTTACAAACAGTTTCTCTCACCAGTGCTTTGGAAGCTCAGAACAGGACGCCATCTGGGGTTGGCATCTTTTAACCTCAGCCAAGGAAAGATTACTGGTGGTCATTTCTAACATTGACGCTTTATGAAGGGCCTCTCGAAGGAGCATACAAGAGCAGGGAGACCTGTAGAGCAGATTCTTCAGTAATTCTGGATAACAGTGAGAAAGAACCTGGGGAAATGCTGCTCACTTTGAATTTCTTTGAGTGTGTTTAGGGATTTGGTTGAGGATTTTAATTTGAATTGACCTGGCATTCAGAGTGAGTATACATGTCACCACAAAAGATCTTAGGATCTCAAGGGCTGGATGGTTTGCTTAGGTCACTAATAGTCAGTCATATCTTTCTGTTTATGTATCCCCATAAATGTTGCACATAAAATAGACATAAAACATCAATCACAATTTTAAATTATGCACAACCTTACTTGTCAAGGAGAATATTTAATAACTGATTAACGTTTATTCTGAACAAAGTACTTATTAATTAAAGCATATTGTACCAAAGGTAAACATTGAGGTTCTAGTCATTGGGTCCGATATAAATATTGTTTGCCTAATGTACATATGAAAGAATGCTTATCTGCTGGCACAAAATCAGTGTGAACATTTATTGTAATGTTGCAGTGTGAAGAATGCCTGAGTAATATTCTGTAATAAGCTATGACGAACCTTTTAAAGAAAAGAACAGTCTACATGTTTCACACGGAATTTTTACTTTCCAGATCTGTGTGGCTGCATTACTTGGATTCTACATGTACTGCATCACTTACCAGGTCAATGAGAAGACAACACTACAGTTTATCATAAAGGTAATTAATTGATGACAGATGAAATCAAGTCACAATCTCTTCAGTACATTTTCCAGTTTCACTAACCCGAGTTGCAATGGGGCTTGATAACAGCCTATCTATTTGAGTCATCTAGACTCAAAGCGTTAGCTTACTTTCTTTGCCTGCGTGCTGCCTGATCCGCTGTGATCTCCAGCACTTTTTGTTTTCAGTTCTATCTATTTGCAAGTTTGTCCACTCTTCAATCGAGTGAGATATCACTAAATTTAATAGACTGGGCTGTCACTGATGAATTTGTTGCTATCAGTTGTTGAAGTTCTCCAGGCAGATAACCTGTTTTTCTACACAAGGTAAGGTGTGACGATATGAATTGGAGCATCACTAGAGGTGATAAAAGTAATGAAGTATTTAATAAATCTTTAGAAAGTTTGGTTGTCAATCTCACATGGTGGACAGATTTATCAATAGCACATTCCTGGTGACTAAATAGAAACTTACCTCCTGCAGGACATTCATCTATGTTACAGCATTACACTGGCCTCTATTGTTGAATTATGGAATGGTTACAGTCCAGGAGGCCATTCATTCCATCATGTCCATTCTAACTCACTGAAATAGCTCCTCAGCAGTCTCACTCTCCTGCCTTTACCTTGTTCCCCTGCAAATCTTGTCCTTTTAAGACAGTTATTAAATTTCTCATTGTTGGGTGCGTCTGAATCTGCCACCTCCACACTCCCAGGCAGTGCGTTAAAGATCCTAACTTTGGGAAAAAGTTGATCCTCATGTCACCATTGCTTCTTTCAATGACCATCATAAATGTGTTCCCACTCATTCACCACCTGCTCCTAATAGCAACAGTTTCTTCCTGTCTACTCTGTCTGGACCTCTTGTGATTTTTGACCATCTCTGAGGCGACCTTATAGAAGTTTATAAAATAATGAGGGTACAGAAAGGGTTAATGGTAATTGTCTTTTCCCTAAGGTGGGAATTTCAAAACTAGGGGGCACATTTTTAAGGTGAGAGAGAGAGATTTAAAAAAGACATGAGGGGCAAATTTTTTCCACAGAGGTGGTTCGTGTGTGAAATGGACTTCCAGAGGAAGTGGTGGATGTGGGTACAATTACAACCTTTAAAAGACATTTGGATAAATTCATGAACAGGAAAGGTTTGGAGAGATATGGGCCAGGAGCGGGCAGGTGGGACTACTTTAGTTTGGGATAATGTTTAGCATGGACTCGTTGGACTGAAAGGTCTGTTTCCATGCTGTATGACTCTATGACTCTAGTAAATCCCCTCTGAACCTCTCCTCTCTGGAGAGAATGACCCCAGTTTCTCCAGCCTATCTTTGCAACTGAAGTCTGATTCCATGGATCATTTTTTTGTAATTATTTCCCGCATCCTTTACATCCTAGGCTAGGTGGATTAGTTATTGGTAATTACAGGGATAGGGTGTGTCCTGGGTAAGATGCTCTTCTGGAGACTCAGTGTAAACACAGTGGGCCAAATAGCATCTTTCTGCACTGTAGGGATTCTAATTTGAGTGTTTTTCAATAGTATATTGTTTTGGTCCAGAACACTAACATATCTGCTAGATTAACACAACAGTGGTTCCTTTAAAGCAAAATGAATACATGATTTAATGAGGTACTGACAGTCAAGTCCTTGATCCATGACATCAGTTTTGTTAATGAATGCAAGTGGATTGGAAATTGACCAGAGACTTTGAACCTGACTAACACTTATCACCTCTCCACCAAGAAACGATGAAATGAGAAGCAAAGAGAATTACCTGGAATTAGAAGGAAAGCAACTGCTAGATTACGTGACATTCCAGTTGAGGCATGAAGAGATGTTTTATTCCTGGCAGAGCTCATTATTTAAACTGATAGGAACATATGTCATGCACTATTTGGAAAAAGTGTTCCAAAACATATAAACACAAAATGAACTTTATTTCTTTCATTCAACCATTGACAGCTATACTGTAGCTGGCCAAGCGCTATTTTTTAGAATTGCCTCTCCCCCTAAAACTCTTCACTGTTTAAGCTTTCTCTTCTTTGATTATGCTTCTTAAAACCCAGAATTTTACCCACTCCGTATCCTATTACTTCCTTCTGTGTTAAGGGTCGGATTTTATTTTTTTCTAGTGCACCTTGAAATGTCCCAACTATGATGAAGACACCAAATAATTACAAGTTCTGAGGAAGGGTCACTGGACCAGGAATGTTAACTTTAATTTCTCTCCACAGATGCTGCCAGACCTGCTGAGCTTTTCCAGCAATTTCTGCTGCTGTTGTTAAATAAATACAAGTTGCTCGCTAATCCTTGCATTTGTGTCTTAAATGTATTGAAAGAGAATGTGGCAAAACACAAAGTGATTTGTGCTCTTGCTTTCTGTTTTGCAAGTGCAATTTTAAACGACACCAGCCTTTGTGTCATCTCTCTTGGCCAATTGTTCTTGTAGAGAGACAGTAATCCTCATAGTATCATAGACTCCCTACAGTGTAGAAGCAGGCTATTTGGCCCATCGAGTGTACACTGACCTTCTGAAGAGCATCTCACCCAGATCCCAAACACCCCCAACCTAACCCTGTAACCCTACATTTTCCATGGCTAATTCACCCAGCCTGCACATCTTTGGACTATGGGAGGGAACTGGAGCACCCGGGGGAAACCCATGTAGACACGGGGACAGTGTGCAAACTCCGCACAGACATTCTGCCAAGGGTGACATCGAACCCCAGGTCCCTGGTTGACCGCTGAGCCACCATGCCACCCACAATACTAGTGATATTTGCCATCTTGGTGGGCATGAAGAAGAGGGAACTGCATAGGTTTTTTTTTCTACAGCTCAGGGAAAGAGAGGTGCCAGCCCAGGTGCCATTGTGTGCCAGTCAGAATATTATTTCAAGTATCACTTCAGACACATTAAAACCAAAACTGACACTCCTTTTACAGCCACTGAATGCGTGCTGCACTTTCAGAAGTGCCATTTTTTTTGGATGAGATGATAAACTGAGGTTCTGCTTTATCGGTCAATGTAAAAAAAGTTCTATGGCATAATTTGAAACCCCAGCATTCTCCCTGTGCCCTGGCCATTGCATGTGTCAGCATTACTCAAATAGATTATCTGGCCATTACGATCGTGTTAAGGTTTGTGGGAACTTGCTGTATACATATAGGCTGCCGTGCTTCCTGTATTACAGCCAGTGCCTGCGTTTTGAAACAGTCATTCATTCACCAGTTGATAAGTACTTTGGGATATTCTGTGGTCGTGAAAGGCAGTATAAATGCAAGCCTTTCTTTTTAGAATAAGTTTTTTTTTGAAAGTGTCATGGTCAGAATGCCTGACCAGTGGGGCTTCAGGTTGGCAGTGATCTGGTTTCTCCCCAGGGTCACTCTGTCTCTCGAAAATAGGCCAGACCTGCTGCATTTGGAAACTTGGCCAAGACAAGGGGGTTACCATGTGCCTCCTCAGGCTTTTAATGTCGGCTATCCAGTTCCTCTTCATAACTGAAACTCTCCAGCCCAGGCAACATCCTGGTAAATCTCCTCTGCACCCTCTCCAGTGCTATCACAAATCTCTTAGAAAGAGGATTCCAGAGCTGCACGCCATACTCTAGCTAAGGTTTTATACAATTCCAGTATACTCTCCCTGCTCTTAAACCCCATGCCTTGACTAATGAAGGCAGCCTATGAATCTTTGCCTTCAGCAGGATATTCCTACCTGAAAGGGTAATACTTATGTGTGTCTCATATTATGAAAATTTAGAGCTGGGTAATGCAGCACTGAAAGATCCAATAGATACTAGTTACAGCTCCTGACATATCCATATATTACAGTCACAGGCACTTCACTGCCTGGGCTAATATTAAGCATATTAGCTGTGGGACCTTAACACACCACCTTCAACCAGTTAAAGCATCTGGTGCTCACAGCCAGAATTTATTTTACAACAGCAGGTTGACTATGTAGTGATTTCAGCACAAGTTCATTGTGTTTTACTGCACAAGTTAGAAGTGGCTTAATGTTGTATTAAGCCATTGGAATGGTTTCTGATAAATGAAGACATATCATTCTCTACAGAGTAAGCTGTAGACTTCAACTGGATCATGAGATGGAGGGGGCTTGAAGGGAAGACCACTATGTACAGAATTCCTATGTAAGGGAGGAAAGGAAAGTTAAGAACATTGGTCAATCTAAACTACAACAGCAAGAGCTATCTTTGAGAGAACACCATGGGGTGACCCCACTGCACTGTGTGAAGTGTACAGGCCAAGGCTTCCACCTCACCAACATCGGTAGAGTGCCCTTTCATGAATCACATTGCTGTTGATGCGATCTTCTTGTGCCCAAATAGGCTGTAATGTTTCCTCATGTTAACAGTGTGACTGCACTTCAGAAGTATTTGATTGGCTGTGAAGCACTTTTGGGAGTGTCCTGAGGGCCTATCCGCTTCAAGAAAACAGGTCGACCATAATAATTAGGTTCCTAGATCCTGGAACACTGACCGGGAATCAAGTGCGCTTTTAGGTGAGGAACCAGGACAGAAGGAGAGCTGGGGCCCAGGATAGAATATTACCAATCCACAGACACAGAACAGCCGCACAGAACAGCCGCAAAATGATAAGGGTTATGGTCAACGATGCCCACAACCGTCACCACAAATACGAGAGGGAAATTGCATGCCAAAAGATGTTTTGCTCCAATGCAGCAGACCAAGAATGGACATCCGCACTGGAACAGCCAAACAGAGACATGCCAGGGAATTCCTGGAGGCCTGGCATTCTAACTGGAACTCCATTAACAAACACACTGAACTGGACCCGATATACAAACCACTGAAAAACAGAACTGGAAGTGATACCAAACACCCCAGCAAACCGAGGCATATAAATAACAAGTGGGCAGAACACCAACACTTCACCAGAAGTGCACTGATGATATTACCTAGCAGGGTGACGAAATGTCTGCAACTAAACCCACCGGCTCGGTGAGCAAGTCTACAACCTCAGGACCCCAGCTCTCCCAAAGGTGCCTGCTTATGAGCATTCGGTGTCTGCAGTCTCCTCAGAATGAGGCCAGTGAGGATGGTCCATCAGAGGGAACGCTGAGGCTATGTGAAAATATTTAGCCCTGTGGAAAACAAAGGGGCCGTGTCAGCAGGCTCACACAGCCTTGCTCCCTACAGGCACTGGTCAGCATCTGGTGTCCTGCATGGGTCCCTGGTTATTTCCTAGCTGCTGAGAATAGCCACCACATTGTCAGTGTTTGTGTGAGCTCCAGAAACAGTTGCTGTACAAGTCTTTTCAAGCCCAAACTGATGACAATGTGTAAAGGTGGAGATCTGGCTTGAAAAATCGAAAATTCATAAGTCCACTGGAGAAAGACCAACAAGCCCATTCATATGATGATGAAGCCTTTTGCCCACATGATTGGCATTTTAGCTACCACCTTGCACATTGACTCCTTCCATCACTGGTACCCAGAGCAGCAGTGTGTGCCACCTACAAGATATACTGCAACAACTGACCAAGGCTCCTTAGACAGACCTGTGACCAATCCAACTGAGTAGGACACAGTCAATGGATTCACAGGAACACCACTGCTGCAAGATCCCTTCCACCTACACACTGCCCTAGTGTGCCCTTTATTGTTACTGAGTCAGAATCCTGCTCCCTTTCTGTAACACCCCCATATGGTTCAACTCCATTGTGCATACTGCAAGTTCAGAAAGAAAGCCCAACAATATCTTCCCAATTGCCCCTGTGAAAGGGGTAATAAAAGTTACGGAATGGGCCTTTGTAAATCAGGCCTGGAGAGAGAGAGAGAGAGGTATCTGCAATGGTTTTTATTGAGGTTCTGCCTGAGTAGCTCCATCATTCTGCACGAGGGCCTATTCCCTCGTGCAGATAAACATCAACTGTTGATGAAGGCTCCCCATTTCAGTGAAGGACTCTCCTGGGCCTAGCAGAAAGCTACTGGTTTCCCAGTGCTACGAGCTGTCCATGACTGAATGGCGTATTCCAAATTCTAGAATTAAATGGAGAAGAAATTGACTGCTTGATATTGACAAAGCAAAGATGAGTGGACTTCAAAAGTTATCAAACTCTAATGGGTAATTTGAGAGCAGGTAATCATTCACTACATATGCCTGACCAAAACATGTCTGTTGTTTATACTTGTTATTTCTATCTTCCTGTGCATGCATTATACTGACGTAGGCTAAAATCAGTGAAGTTTCTCTGGATGTGCTTATTTAGGTGTGGGGAGATACTGTCAGTCAGTTATACATCATAAGACGACCATGAACCTCTCAATGTCTAAATGACATACAGCAACAAAGTCATGCTGCTGTGTGTGTGTGTGTGTGTGTGTGTGTGTGTGTGTGTGTGTGTGTGTGTGTGTGTGTCTGTGTGTGTGTGAGAGAGAGCCTTTGTGTGTGTGCGAACTAATTAGCTTCAGACCTTGTTAGTCTGGTTAGTTTTCTGATTTCTATGAATAGGAAGGGTTTAGAGGGATATGGACCAAATGTTGGCAAATGGGACTAGATTAATTTAGGATATCTGGTCGGCATGGACAAGTTGGACAAAAGGGTCTGTTTCCATGCTGTAAGACTCCATGACTCTAACACATTAAAGCTTGGTGTGATCACTGGTATTGGACAAAGCTACTGTCTAAGGTGCTCTCACCATATTATACCAAGGGATGGAAACCCTCAAAGCCGTATGTTAGACATGAAACAATGATTGCAACTATAAGTTACTGTTAGGGAGGACGTTGGTTGTGGAGTCTAGAACCAGGGGAATCAGTGTCAGGGAAGGGGGTAGACCATTTAGGACTGAGATGAGGAGAAATGTCCTCACTCAGAGTGTAGTGAACCTGTGGAATTCTCTGCCACAGAGGGTTGTGGGGGCCAATTCTTCGAATATATTCAAGAAAAGAAGATAATTTTTTTTTAAATTTCAAAAGCATCAAAGGGTAGGGGAGAAAGTTGAGTTCGAGGATCTGCCATGATCATATTGAATGGTGGAGCAGGCTCAAAGGGCTGAATGGCCTGCTCCTGTTTTCTGTTTCAATTGTAAATGGAGCGATCCTCATCAGAGTGTCTATGGCACAAATTCTGGTTTGCACTTTATGTAAGGTTCAACTTGAACATAATAAACCTTTACAAATTTGATGAATAAAGTACATATTTGGCGGGGGGCGGGGGCGGCATTAAAACCTTCCAGCCATATCCTGAGGATGGATAGTAAGAAAATACGTGGCAACAGGTTTGAGCCGATCAGCCTCAGAATCTGGTCTGCCATTTGTTTAGATCATGGTCTACCTGCACCTCAATCGGTATCAAAGGTGAACACCGATAAAGCTAAGTTAAAGAGGCTTAAATCTCGGCTTATGTTTAATGAGGATGTGTTGGCCTTTTTTTCTGTAGCTGATGTACTTCCTGCTGTGCGCTCTTAGCCTGATTCTCTGCATCTCAGCGGTGGCTTTTGCTGCTCACCATTATAACCAGATCACTACATTCAGCTGCCAGATGACCCTTGAAAACTGCATCTGCAAACAGGACCCAGACGACCTGATCGCCCGCACTTTCCACTACAACGGTGTGACCGACTGTGAGTCTGTCACCACGACGATCAAACTCTACCTGCTCCTGCAGATGGTCCTCAACCTAACCTTGGCCATTGTCTGCCTTGTGGCCTGTTATGTGATGTGGAAACACAGATACCAAGTGTTCTTTGTTGGCCTGTACTACCAATCTTTTAAGGCCAGCCAACAGCAGTCAAAAGTATAGTGTGGACATTTGCAAACTGTTGACACCCAGCATCAAACCTGAAGCCTGTTTATTGAAAGAGTGAGAAATTTGTCCAGTATTCGCCACTTTTTGAACAAGAAAACTTGATTGTATAAACGAACATGTGTGCAATTTTCAAAGTGCTCATGCAGGGAAGTGTGGTTATGTTAGCTGTGGTATTTGTATTCACTGGGTTATGTGTTACAGTGTTGCACACCCATGCAGTAAAAACAAGCCTGACTACACTTGGGTCTCAAAGTCCCAAGAGGGTTTCTGAAACACGGAACCGAGGAATGAGGGCCTGAGTTATAAAATGTTTCACAGCTTTCATGTTCAAATACCTTGTGGTTCTGAGTTGTGAAGGGGGTATCGTCATGAAAGCATTGTTAGTTCACCTCCTCAGACAGCCTTAATTCCTGCATCGTGGGAGGAATGAGCTAAGCGGCACTGGGCGTCAGGTGTTGCTTCCTAAATGTTTGCCTGGTGTGACCCCACTTTGACGTTTGAAGGTTGCGGAGACCTTACCCCTTTGTGCGGGTCTGTGGTTCTTGGGGGGAGGAGAGCAGGCCTGTGGGAAATGATGGAGGGGGGGAGTTTGCCTGTTGAGGGGAGGGGGAGAGATGGGTAGTGGGGTGGGGGGTGGGTTGTTGGTGACTGTTGGGGGATGCTGGGTATTGGAATTGCCAAGAGAGGGAGGGGATGAGGAGAGGGGGTGAGAGTCACTAGGGATAAACTGTCTGTAACATAGAGGTTTTCAAGTAAAAAGCACTTCCCTTCCCCTAGGGTTTTTGGTCAGGATTCAGGCTGACACAATCAGGTAGTAAGGTCTCTATTACAAACAATGCTATTTAAAGGAGTCTCCCACTGTTGGCACTCTATGCCAGCCAATGCTGCGTCAGGGCTCACAATCCCAAAGATTCCAGCTGCCAGTCCCACTGGAGCCCGTGATCCCTAGTTTGGGAATCCTTGTTTCGGGGTGACTGCACAATGCAGAAGTGCATGCCCCATTCTCCCCATACTCCTCCCTCCATTTTGAGTTGTTTCCTCCAGTCTGTGCTTTCCTGGCAAGACAGGACATGCCAATGACATGCTAGTGGGACTTTGACACCTCTGCAGTGAGCCCCAAGCTAACAGCTCTGGTGATCCTCCATTAGGTTATCCTACCCTTCCTGGGGAGAACAGTCGGACTGGTAGGACCAGGATTGGAAATTCAGTGACCTGCCATAAGTGGCACCTTTCTGTTGCAGAGTGTAAAATGCCCAGGTACTATAGTAATTTCGGTATCTCTGATTGGCATTGGATATGCAGTCAGTGACAAACCACTCGCAAGTCAACAGTGCCCCTTTAAGTTGCTAAAGGCTTGCATTGATAATTATTTGACTTGATTATAGGACACCGAAAGCATAGCTCACCTGTATATCAAAGAACTGGTCAATGCAAAGTCTTAGTTCAAGATCCACTTACAATTTGAGACAACAGCTGAAGCACTTCCACTGATTTAGAACGTGCCTTCACATGGTCACCATCTGCACCTTGCAACAGTTAGAATTGCTTATAAACTTGGATGTACACCTGTAAATGCCTGAAAGAAACAGCAGTTTCTCACAGATGCACACACACACTGACACACACACACACACAGACACACACTGACAGACTCACACACTGAGACACACACACAGACACACTGACACAGACACACTGACACAGACATGCAAACACACATACACACATGGACACACAGCCATAGACACAGACACACACAGGCATGCACACAGGCACACATACAGAGACACATACACAAACACAGAGAGAGACACACAGAGGCACACATGGACACTCACACAGAGACACACACACACAGATGCACATAGAAACACACACACAGACACTCAAACACAGACATACAAACACACAGACAGGTAAATATAAACAAAGACATGCATACAGACACGTACAGAAGCACACAGAAAGAAAGACACACACACACAAATGTAGATGAATATACATTCAAAGAGACATGCAGGTGCATACACTCACTCAGGCAGTTGCAGGCAGGCAGACATACACAGACAGGTTGACACATACACACAGAAAAGTATACATGCACACACACACAAACACACAGAGACCTCGGACAACAGAGTCTGTAACCCTTTTGCAGGGACCTTCTCTTCCCTTGGCTGTTTCAGGTTGCTGTGAGGAAGTGGCAGACAGACTTCATTGAGCAAACCAGGGGGGCAAAATTCAACAGATAAAATAGTGGATTAATGGCCAAATCAGCACAAGGTCTATAACTATCTTCCAGAGAATCGTAACTCGAGCAGAGTTCTTTTATTTATAACTCTACCTATTCCTGGTTTTCAATAAGAGCCAAGGCATTTAGTTTACAAGTTGGAAAGATGCATTGGTTGTGGAGGGGGTGATAATTTCATTGTTTTTTTTAAGATGAGGTTCCAACACAAGTTAACAAAATTAATATAAAAAAAACAGAAGGAAAAGGTTTGCACACTGCAAATTATGCAAAATAAAACTTATGATCATGCAGTTACTGTGTACTGAAATGCTTAATACAAAACCACTCTGACAGTAACTTCATTTTATTACACTTTCAACAACTGAGTCACAATGATTTGGAATTTGCGTTTTTTTTGGAACTAACTGTTGTGTGTTCTGTGTAATGGGATTGGAATGTGTTTTTCTATTGCATGTTCCCAATACCTCCTTCAAATTAAAACACACAAAAGCATGAGACTGCTTAAGGTTAATTTACAAACTGTTGCCTGAATACCTTCGTCCTTTTGTAACGATACTTGCATGCTATATTAAATAATATTTAAGATAATATCCTGCTAGAGCTTTTTCTGGACATTTTGTTAACATCTGTTGAAGCAATTTTCTACTTAATGTTTGTGTTAAAAAGGTTTATTTTCTCTCTACAATATTTATAAAAATAAAAATTCTACAAATGTATACATTAGCTGTTGGACTTACTTTGGTTCTGATTTCTGTCATTGTCTTTTAATATAATGTTGGGCTCATTGAAAAGTGTATTAAGGGCTTGTAATGCAAAGATACTGTTTAAAATTGGATTGGCTCAGGATTCTGACACAGACCCACCCCACCCCACAGCACTATAAGTTTTGTCATGTTCCCAGCTGATATTCATGTGGGACAAGTCATATTTTCCAGAGTGAAACAGGGCTTGTTTGATCCGAACTTTGTTTTCTTTTAACTGCAGAGGTTAGTTACATTCACAAGAGGCTGCCAGTGTACTTTTAACACAATGTATAAAGTGTTCACGAAATGAGAAAAATAAATGTGAATTATATCACACTAGGCAAAAAGAAAGGTTAGAAAGATTTCAAAGATGTGCAGGCTAGGTGGATCGGCCATGGGAAATTGCCCATAGTGCCCAAGGATGTGCAGGCTAAATGGGTTAGCCATGGGAAATGCAGGGTTACAGGAATAGGGTAGGGGTGGTGGGCAGTGTGGCATACTCTTTGAAGGGTCAGTATAGACTCAATGGGCTGAATGGCCTGCTACCACATTGTAGGGATTTGATGATAAGTGAAAGGGATTTAAAAAAAAATGTCAAGTCTCCTAAATCAGACACAGGCGAATACTGTTGCAACGAATTTCCCTTCAGTGAATTTCTCGCAGTGAGAATGTGCTTTTCCCTTCATCTGTGTGTTCCACTGAGATATTTCAAACAATCTGCAAACTCAATTCAAATTTACTGTTAACTTCACTGTAAGCCTATGTGATTTCCCAAAACTCACTTGTCCAGCAGCATTTACGACACACACCGATATACCCACACACCGATGTACCCCCACACACCGATATACCCACACACCTGTATACCCACACAATAATATACCCACACAATAATATACCCACACACTGATATACCCACGCACCGATATACCCACACACCAATATACCCACACACTGATATACCCACACACTGATATATCCACGCACAGATATATTCACATACTGATATACCCATACACTGATATACCCACATATTGATGTAACAACACACAGATATACCCACAAACTGATATACCCCACACCGATATACCAAGCCCTGATTTATTAACACACTGATATACCCACACACTGATAGACCCATACACCGATATACCCACACACCGATATATCGACACACTATATGCCGACACACTGATATGCCCACACACCGATATACCCAAACACCGATATATCCACACATCGATATATCCACACACTGATATATCCACACACTGATATATCCACACACTGATATACCCACACACTGATACGCACACACTGATATACCCACACACTGATATATCCAGGCACAGATATATTCAGATACTGATATACCCATACACTGATATACCCACACACTGATATAACAACACACAGATATACCAACAAACTGATATACCCCACATCGATATACCCACACCCTGATTTATTAACACACTGATAGACCCGCACACTGAGATATCCACACACCGATATGCCCACACAATGATATAACCACACACTGATGTACCGACACAACAATTTAGCCCCGCAGTGATATATCCACACTTTGATACAAACACAGACCGATATACCCACACACTGATATACCCACACACTGATATACCCACACACCGATATATCCACATACTGATATATCCACACACCGAGATACCCACACACTGATATAACCACACACTGATATACCCACACACCGATATACCCACACACTGATATACACA
>NC_063353.1:4705259-4705877 GCF_021869965.1 Rhincodon typus | reverse complement strand
GATATATCGACACACCGATATACCCACACACCGATATACCCACACACTGATATACCCACACACTGATACCCACACACTGATATACCCACACACTGACATAACAACACACTGATACCCACACACTGATACACCCACACACAGATATACCCACATACAGATATATCCACACACCGATATATCCGAACACCGATATACCCACACACCGATATATCCAAACACTGATATACCCACACACTGATATGCTCACACACTGATACCCACACACCGATATAACCACACACTGATATAACCAAACACCGATATACCCACACACCGATATAACCACACACAGATATAGCCACACACTGATATACCGCCACACCGATATACCCACACACTGATATGCCCATACACAGATATACCCACACACATGATATGCCCATACACTGATATACCCACACCCTAATATATTCACACACCAATATAACCACACACTGATAAGCCCTCACACCAATATACCCCCACAGTGATATACCCATACACAGATATACCGACAAACCGAGATACCCACACACTGATATACCCACACACCGATATACCCAAACATGGAGATTGCCACACACCGATATACCCACACAC
>NC_063353.1:4702653-4705249 GCF_021869965.1 Rhincodon typus | reverse complement strand
GATATACCCAAACATGGAGATTGCCACACACCGATATACCCACACACTGATTTACCTACATGCCGATATACCCACACAGTGATATACTCACACACTGATATACCCACACACTGTTATACCCACACACCGATATACCCACACACTGATATACACACACTGATATACCCACACACCGACATAGCAACACACTGATACCCACACACTGATACACCCACACACAGATATACCCACACACAGATATACCCACACACCGATATACCGACACACAGATATACCCCAACACTGATATACCCACAGACCGATATACCCATACACCGATATACCCACACATTGATACCCACACAAAGATATACCCACACACCAATATACACACACACTGATATACCCCCAACATTGATATATCCATACACTGATACCCACACACTGATATACCCACACACCCCCAATATACCCACAGACCAATATTCCCACACACTGATATACCCACAAACGGATATACCAACACATGGATATACCCACACACGGATATAGCCACACACTGATATACACACACACTGATATACCCCCACACTGAAATACCTACACACTGATATACCCACACACTGATATACCGACACACCGATATACCCCAAAACCGATATACCCCTGGACCGATATACCCACACACTGATATACCCATACACCGATATACACACACACTGATATACCCACACACCAATGTACCCACACACTGATATACCCACACACTGATATAAACACACACTCATGTACACACAAACTGATATACTCACACACCGATATACCCCTGCCCTGATATACCCACGCACTGATTTATCCACATTCTGATATAAACACACACCGATATATCCAAAAACTGATATACCCACACACTGATATACCAACTCACCGATATACCCATACAACGATATATCCACACACCGATATATCCACACACTGATATATCCACACACCAATATACCCACACACTGATATACCCACAAACTGATATACCCACACACTGATATACCCACACACTGATATACCTACACACTCATATACCTACACACTCATATACCCACACACCGATATACCGCGGCACTGATTTACCCACGCACTGATTTACCCACGCACTGATTTATCCACACACTGATATAAACACACACCGATATACCCACACACTGATTTACCCATACACCGATATAGCCACACACCAATATACTCACACTCTGATATACCCACACACTGATATTAACACACACCGATATACCCACACACTGTTATACCCACACACTGATTTACCCACACACTGATATATCCCAACACAGATATACCCACACACTGATAACCACACAGTGATATACACACACACTGATATACCCACACACTGATTTATCCACACACCGATATACCCACACACTAATATACCCCCACACTGATATACCCACACACTGATATACTAACACACCGATAGACCCAGACACAGATATATCCACACACTGATATATCCACACACTGATATATCCAATCACCGATATACCCACACACCGATATATCCAAGCACTGATAAAGACACACACTGATATGCTCACACACTGATACCCACACACCAATATAACCACACACTGATATAACCACACACTGTTATACCCACACACTGATATACCCACACACTGATATATCTCAACACAGATATACCCACACACTGATAACCACACAGTGATATGCACACACACCGATATACCCACACACGGATATACCCACACACTGATATACCGCCACACCAATATACCCACACACTGATATACCCACACACCGATATCCCCACACACTGATATACCAGCACACTGATATACCCACACACTCATATACCCACACACTGAATATACCCACACATTGATATACCCACACACTGATAGACCCACACACTGATATACCCGCACACTGATATACCCACGCACTGATAGACCCACACACTGATACCCACACACTGATATACCTACACACACATATCCCCACACACTGATATACTCCCACACTGATATACCCACACTCTGATATACCCCCACACTGATATGCCCGCACACTTATATACCCACACACTCTATATCCAAACACTGATATACCCACACACTAATATGCTCACACAGTTATAACCACACACCGATATAACCACACACTGATATAAACACACACCGTTATATCCACACACCAATATACCCAGACACCGATATAACCACATACGGATATAGCCACACACTGATATACCCACACACTGATATACCCCCACACTGATACATCCACACACCGATATATCCACACACCCATATATCCAAACACCGATATACCCACACACCGATATATCCAAACACTGATATACCCACACACTGATATGCTCACACACTGACACCCACACACCGATATAACCACACACTGATACAACCAACAAACTAATATACCCACACACCGATATAGCCACACACTGTTATACCCACACACTGATATATCCACACATTGATATACCCACATACTTATACCCACACACTTATATACCCACACACTGCTATACCCACACACTGATAGACCCACACACTGATAT
>NC_063353.1:4672305-4692653 GCF_021869965.1 Rhincodon typus | reverse complement strand
CTCCCCCTTTTCTGATGAAGGGTCTAGGCCCGAAACGTCAGCCTCTCTGCTCCTATGATGCTGCTTGGCCTGCTGTGTTCATCCAGCCCTGCACCTTGTTGTCTCGGAAAATAAGTTGTCTTTGGTGTAAATGTGGTTGACAGGAAGGGGGAGCAGAGAGATAAAAGAATCCTTAGTCCATTGTAATGCACAGGTTTTGTTCAATGTGCAAGCTGTAGAGAGTTCCTGTTTTTATCCTTAATTTCCCTTCCTGGTTGTAATGACCTGATGCCAGTGGATTCAGAATCCCTGCTTCATGATCTTTGGGCCATCCGTGTGTTCAAATCTCATATCACAATACATATCTCATTCCCACGGCTTATTGTCAAAAAATGAAAGTAAACGTGATGATTCAGCTACTGTCCCATACCCTTAGAGCAGTTTGAGATGTGACTGGCCTGATCAGCGAATGCTGTAGTGTATCAATTACCTTTGTCATCTGAGGCCAGGGATTGGATGCAGCCCAGTCTAAAGGAGGGGTTCAGAAACTCCAAAAGTGAAGTGATTTGGGGCAGTTGCAAACCAGTTCCTATTGAGAGTAATTTTTAACATAAATAAAGCCAAACAACAACTCAATGTAATCAAATTCCTTGGAGAGGATACGTTTAATCTTATAATGAGATAGGAAAGTGGACAATTAGAAATGGATGCTCAGTCTTTCCAGACAGTGTGATTATAGCTACTTAACATAGCTCCCCTCATCCACTCTGCTTGTTTAATTATCTGCATCTCTGTACATTAATATTATTCTATCATCCACAGAGTTTGCTTAGCTGAGTTGGCTGGACGGCTGTTTTGAGATGCAGAGTGACACCAACAACGTGGGTTCAATTCCTGTGCTGGCTGAGGTTACCAGGAAGGACTCTCCTTCTCAACCTCTCCCCTCACCCTGGGGTGTGGTGACCCTCAGGTTAAACCACCACCAATTATCTCTCTCTAATGAGGAACAGCCCTATTGTCTGGTACAACTGTGATGATTTTACCCTCGTCTATAATCCATTTATGAAGTCTGTTTCTTTCCTCCCTTCTGTTTACCAACTCCTGTGTTTTTATGGAGACTCCCAAGAGGACGACATTGTTAACCATCCAGAGGTATCCTGAGGTGGTAGTGCCTTGTCCAGGCCCCTAGAGGAGCAGTCATATATGGTTCAGACCATTTAACGTTTCCTTCACTGAAGAAGATCATGAACAATTTTATGATGAGCACCAGGCTGAAACAGGATTATAGTGAATCAGCAAGACATTGTAATCATAGAATCCTGACAGTGTGGAAAGAGGCCATTCAGCCCATTGAGTCTCACCGACCCTCTGAAGAGCCACCCAATCCCTGCATTTAGCATGGCCAATCCACATCTTTGGACTGTGGGAGGAAACCGGAGCACCCCTAGGAAACCCACGCGGACACGGGGAGAATGTGCAAACTTCACATGACAGTCACCCGAGGCTGGAATCGAACCTGGGTCCCTGGCGCCATGAGGTAGCATTGCTAACCACTGAGTCACCATGGGTGGCTCAGGCCCAATACTCTTTCCACTGAAATTTGCAGGATGATAGGTTACTCTCTTTTTGGAGACTTATTCCCTGGTCTCACTGGTTTGAAAATGAATAATCTTTTTACTTTTACAAGTTAATGGAAATTTAAAATTCTTGAATGTAAAGCAGGCTAACTATTTATCCACAAGTCTATTCCAACTAATTCCAATCTTTATTTCTTTATCGTCGTAATTACATTTTCAGCCCCTGTTACCCTGCTGTGTTTTACTATTGCTTTTCATGTACATTAGTAGATCTGTTTTGTTATCCAAAATTCTTTAGAATATCACACTCAGCAGTTCAGAAACAAACAGTGGAGCTGATTTGAAAGCCAGTAGGTGAAGCAAAACAAAATTAATAAATAACGCATTTGGGCTAACCAGTGCAAGTATTCTCAAATCAAATTTTAAATCCTGTGAGAATATTTGGCACAACGTCGGTAAATTATCAGTACTAAAAAAACCCCCCCAAAAAAACTGCCGATGCTAGAAATCTGAGCCATACAGCATGGAAACAGACCCTCGGTCCAACTCGTCCAAGCCAACTAGATTTCCCAAACTAAACTGGTCCCACTTGTCTGTGTTTGCCCAATATCCCTCTAAACCTTTCCTATTCATGTATCTGTCCAAATGTCTTTAAAATGTTTTAACTGTGCTTTCCTCTACCACTTCCTCTGGCAGCTCATTCCATACACACACCACCATCTGTGTGAAAAAGTTACCCTTCAGGTCCTTTTTAAATCTTTCTCCTCTTACCTTAAAAAATGCCCTCTAGTTTTGAATTCCCCTACCCTGGGGAAAAGACATTTGCTATTCACCTTGTCAATGCCCCTCATGATTTTATAAACCTCTCAAGCTCATCCCTCAACCTCCTGCACTCCAAGGGAAAAAAGCCCCAGCCTATCCAGCCTCTCCTTATAACTCAAACTCTCCAGTCCTAGCAATATCCTGGTAAATCTCTTCTGCACCCTTTCCTTTCCAATTTAGTAATATCCTTCCATATAAACAAAATAAAAGAAATTGCTGGAGAAACTCAGCAGGTCTGACAGCATCTTTAGAGATAAAACAGAGTCAACATTTGGGTCCCGTGACTCTTCTTTAGAACTGCTAAATTAATGCCAGTTTGGACCCATTTGAAGAAAGTATGCATTTTAACACCTACTTACTGCTTTCAATTTCACACAGGTCAAATTGCTTAAATGACTCTGGATCATTTGTCTGAGAAAGAGATCCAGATTTAGAGTCAATGTGAGTAAATATATAGAAACTGTATAATGACTTGTGTCATGGGCATTTTGAATTTTCTGACGAATGAATTCATGAAATCAAAACTTTGCATAATCTTAAAGTTAGGGCCAGGCTGTTTGGTGGTGAAACGGGGAAGTGTTTCTGTACGCTGGCGGTTGAGAGGGGGTGTTTCCTGGACTGCTGTCCTCCAAAAAGCTGCAGTTACGGAGAGTCAGGTGAGATTTTCAGTACTAACACAGCCGGATTCGTTGTAGGTCAGCAAAAAAATGGATCAATGGATTTGCGCCAAGGATCAGCCAGGATCTAACTAGTGGAATAGGGCAGCAGAGCTGAACATCCTCCTCCTATTCATTGTGGCCATAATTATAATTAAGCTCCATTCTCTACACACTACAATGCTGATATTGAGTGGAAATTGGAGAAGCCTGCAAACCGCTAACACCCAGAACAAACATGCTTTCCACAACACTCCCAATGACAAACTTTGTACAGAAAAGGTGCACAGTCTTCATAATGAGAAGTCTTCACTTTGTGAAGGGCTGTTCTAGCTTGAAAAGCTGCTCTCAGTGAGTGACAATTCTTGACGAAATATATCTGTAATATCTGTGTTACAGGAAACATAGATCGGAACAGTGAGCTTTCCTTGAAACGTCTTCTGTTGAGCTGCAGAGTATGATCCCAATGTGGTGTCTCATGGCACTTTCAGCTGTTGTGGATCAGTCTGCAGGAACTTCTCTTGGGGTAATGAAGGATACGCCTTGCAACTGATACAGTAGTTTTCAAATTTCACTTTTTTTATTATTCACGTATGGGATGAGGGTGTTGCTAGCTAGCTAGTACTTATTGCCCATCCCTAGAGCCCTTGAGAAGGTGGTGGTGAGCTGCCTTCTTGAACTGCTGCAGTCTACCTGCTGTAGGTAGACCCACAACGCCCTTAGGGAGGGAATTCCAGGATTTCAACCTGGCGACAGTGAAGGAACAGCAATATATTTCCAAGTCAGGATGGTGAGCGTCTTGGAAGGGAACTTGCAGATGGTGGTCCTGTTATCCTTTGAGATGGAAGTGATGGTGGGTTTGGAAGGTGCTGTTTTTGTTGAGATTGGTGAAGTTCTGCAGTGCATCTTGTAGATAGCACGGAATGAGAGTGGTGGATGTTTGAGTGGATATTTGTGGATGCGGTGTCAATCAAACTAACTGCTTTGTCCTGGATGGTGTCCAGCAGCTTGAGTGTTGTTGGGGCTGCACCCATCCAGGCAAGCGGGGAGCATTCCATCACACTCCTGACTTGTGCCTTGTAGATGATGGACAGGCTTTGGGGAGTCAGGAGGTAAGGTACTCATTCAGGATTCATAGCCTGATTTTGTAGCTACAGTATTTATGTGGCTAGACCAGTTCAGTTCCTGGCGGTAACTCTTAGGTGTTGACAGTGGGAGATTCAATGATAGTGATGCTATTGAATGTCAAGGGGCGATGGTTAGAACAAATAGAACATACAACAGTACAGCACAGGAGCAGGCCCTTTGGCCTACCAGGCCTGTGCTGACCCTGATTCCATTCTAAACTAATCCCATCTGCCTGCGTATCTCTTGATTCCCTGCCTGTTCATGTGTCTTTCTAAATTCCTCTTAGACATTGCTATTATTTCTGCTTCTACCACCTCCCCTGGCAGCACATTCCAGGCACCTACCACCCTCTGTGTAAAAAACTTGCCTCGTACATCTCCTTTAAACATTCCCCCTCTCACCTTAAATCTATGCCCCCTAGTATTTGACATTTCCACCCTGGGAAAAAGACTTTATCCACGCCTCTCATAATTTTATATACTTCTATCAGGTCGCCCCTCAGCCTTCAACACTCGAGCGAAAACAACTCCCAGCCAGGCAACATCCTGGTAAACCTCTTCTGCGTCCCGTCCAAAGCCTCCACACCCTTCCTATTGTGTGCTGACCAGAACTGCACACAATACTCCAAATGTGGTCTCACTAAAGTCTTATACAGCTGCAACATGACTTGCCAACTTTTATACTCAATGTTCCAACCAATGAAGGCAAGCACGCCATACGCTTTCTTTACCACCTTATCCACTTGTGTTGTCACTTTCAGGGAGCTATAGACTTGGACTCCAAGATCTGTCTGTATATTAATGTACATAAGGATCCTGCCATTTACTGTATACTTTCCTCTTGCATTTGACTTTCCAAAATGCATCACCTCACACTTGTCCAGATTAAACTTCATCTGCCATTTCTCCACCCAATTTTCCAACCAATCTATATCCTGCTGCATCCTTTGATATCCTTCCTCACTATCCACAATTCCACCAATTTTCATACCATCTCCAAACTTACCAAGCAGACCCACCTATATTTTCATCTGAATCATTTATATATATTACAAACAACAGATCCTTATATAACACCACAAGTTACAGACCTCCAATCAGAAAAACACCCTTCCACAGCTACCCTCTGTCTTCTGTGACCAAGCCAATTTTATATCCAATTTACCAACTCACCATTGATCCCATGAGGTTTATTCCTCTGGACTGGCTGACCATGAGGGACATTGTCAAATGCTTTATCACTGCCTCAAAAAGACTCAATCAAATTTGTGAGACAAGAGCTCCAATGCACAATGCCATGCTGACTATTAGTCTATTATTTTCCAAATGTGAGTAAATCCTGACCCAAAGTCACATCTCCAACCATTTCCCAATCATTGACATAAGGCTTACTGGCCTATAACTTCCTTGACTATCCATGTTGCCCTTCTTAAACAAAGGGACTACATTGGCTATTCTCCAGTGTTCTGGGACCTCGCCTGTGGCTAAAGAGGATGCAAAGATCTCCCCAGCAATCTCCTCCCTTGTCTCCCTCAATATGCTGGGATAGATCCCATTAGGCCCCAGGGCCTTATCTACCTTAATGTTTTTCAAGTCACCCAACACCTTCCCCTTCCTATTATCAACATGCCCCAGAAAATCAACATACCCCTCCCTAATCTTATCATTAGTTTCTCTTTTCTCAGAGAAATTCTTTCACATAGCCCTTGAGGTGGTGCTCGTGAGCTGCCTTTTTGAACCATTTGATGTAGGGACACTCATAATGCCATGAGGGAGGGAGTTCCAGGATTTTGACTCAGCGAGAATGATGAGGCAAGTCAGGATGGTGAATGATGACTGTAATACATAACAGCACATTCAAACACTGAGGAAAAGTGTTTCAAGGATCGCTTCTTCTGCAAAATAATCACTGGAAAATTCAAATTATGATCCATTGTCTTACGAAGGCTGTTTGGCCCATCATATTTGTGCCGACTCTTCAAAGAAACATTTCCATGAGTTGGAATTTCTGTAGTGGCTGAAGAACTGGCAACAGATCTCTCCGAAGAGGGCTAGACAGTACTAAGTAGCTATTGATGGCTCTATGCTGGGATCAAGAATCTTCTGGCGAGATATCTCACCCGTGGAGAGCCGTTGGTTAATGAGATGGCAGCAATGTGCTTGCTCACTAGTGCCACCAGGGTTGGCAGTGGCTGCTGATGGAATGACAGCTGTGGGTACCCAGCCACAAGTAGGTAATTCTGGAGTGGGGGAGGCAGTGTTTGGTGGTTCTGTGGGGGGTGGGTCATTGGATGGTACATAGGAGAAGAGGGGCTCATTGGAGGGCTATGGAGGGGCTTGTTCCCTCCTTCCCAATATCGGGTACCCTCAATCAAGCACTGAATGTCTCTGAAGAAGGGACCAGCCTTCTCGAAGATATCAGACTGGAGCAAACTGTTGTGGATGACGGAGGGTAGGAGCCCTTCCTGGTGAGAAGAATTGACATTTATGCTGCAGAAAGTCACACTGTGTCATGAGAACAGCTGGGTGGATTCCTAAGTGAAATCTGTAAAAGGAAGGAAAGTAGTTTCTGTTTAATTTTAACTCCATGCCATGTGGAGCAGAGCTTAAAGTATCATCCGTTGAACTGAATATTATATGTTGTATGTTATATACCAGCTTGGCATTACAATATAAATAACTAATTGCTTTCATCTGAATGTCGAGTCACAACACAAGACAGTCTAGCAGTAGAAATGAACTCAAAAGATATCACAGAGCACTTGATTAGGAGATAGGGTCATGTAGTGGTAATGTCACTGGGGTAGTCATCCTAGATTCTCCTGTTAATGTTCTAGGTGACCTCTGTACAAATGCTACCGCGGTGAGAATTTGATAACAATTTCAGTAAGGGTCATCGTGAAACTCTCATTGACTTTTGTAGAAACCAACCTGGTTTGCCAATGCCCTTTTAGGGAAGGGAAATCTGCCATCCTTTACCTGGTCTGGCCTGCATGTGACTCCAGGCTCACAGCAATGCAGCTGACTCTGAACTGCCCTCTGGCAATGCCCAGCAAGTCACATTTGTACCGATTATCTCGTCAGGGTGCAGCAGTTCAGGAAGAAAGCTCACCACCACCTTCTCAAGGACATTTTAGGAGGGCAATGCACATTGGCAATGCCAGTGACACTGTCATCCCATGAAAGAAAAAGGGGCAGTGTGCAATGGTTTTGTTTTGGATCAGCCCTGATTCGAAGGGATTATGTTTTACCAGCTGCAGAATATGACTCAATCCTGGGTTTTTCTCATGACTTAATGTTTAAATAGTCCAACAAATAAATATGATGTTTATTCCTGCTTTTCATTTTAAAAGTATTTTTTAAAAATTCAGTCAAGGGATGTGGGCATCACTGGCTAGGCAGCATTTTTTGCCCATCCCCAATTGCCCAGAGGGCAGTAAAGAATCAATCACATCTGAACTGAGCCACCACGAGAAAGAGCTCATCCCAAATTAGCTAGGCCTTACCTGGAACAAACGGACACCCCTGAGACTGAGCTAGTGCCCGGGAGATTCGAATGAGTAGCGACGGTTAGAAAACCTCCAAATCGGGGGGGGAACCCTGTCATGTTATTGGCTTATGAAGCCTGCAGTTGTGAGTGACACCATTAGGTGGCGACACACTTGTGCATTTGCAGGACCACAGTGTGGCAGCCCATTGATGCCTCCCCACCCCCACCACAACCTCATGGTCTGGACAAGGAGATGGATGGAGCGAGGGGGTGGGAGAGGCAGCAGGTTTGAAGAGTGGCGGGGGAGGCAGCTGGAGAGGAGAGGTGACAGTGGGGAGAGTACGGTGGCTGAAGAGACCCACAGGGCACTGCTGTGAAAGGGAATGTCAGTCTGAGTTTCCTCACCCTTGCCACTCCCAGTATGGCGACAGTAGCGGTGCATGACCACACTGACTCTTCCTGCAAGAAGCTGATTGCATGGTCCCTGCAGCGGAAATCTTGGCATTAATTGAATTAAATTAAATTGAATTGCATGGAATTAAATTGAATTGAAATGAATTAGCTTTATTATCACATGTACTCAAATGAACACAGTAAAAAGTTTACAAATCGCCACTTACGGCGCCATCTTATGTGCAAAGCGACCTAGGTGCAGATTCTTCGCTCCAAGTTCTTGGTAGAGAAAAAAAGAAACAAAACGTCCAACATTGCAGACAGTAGGAATGAATTAGAGAAATAAAAAGTTCAGAACAATGGTCCTTCCACCAAAATTCAGGCTGGCACCAGATCTCCATTCCGCTCTGGGTTTCATCCCGAGCTTCTCAATGCCGGGGGACAGCTGTGGAAACATCTTGAGATCGGACGTCACGCTGAGGCCTCTCTGGGCCAAAAGACCGCAACGTAGTGACAAAAGACCACCACACCAGACCAGGAGACCGCCACGCTGAGCTGACAGAATGCCAAGCCAAGAGGACTCCTTGCCATGTTTGCGCCCGAGGCCGGGAGACCGAGGCCAGGAGCCTGAGGCCTGGATACTGAGGCCGGGACTCTGAGGCCGGGAGCCCGAGGCCGGGAGCCTGAGGCCGGGAGACCGAGGCCGGGAGCCTGAGGCCTGGATACTGAGGCCGGGAGCCTGAGGCCTGGATACTGAGGCCGGGAGCCCGAGGCCGGGAGCCTGAGGCCGGGAGACCGAGTTCGGGAGCCCGAGGCCGAGAAAGAAAAAAAAAACACAAAAGAGAAAGTAAAAAGAAACGGACAGATTGGACGAGCTCTGGCTGAAGTGTTCTATACTACTGCCATCTTGTATTATGAATAACCTCTGCGATTTTATAACCTGAGACACCCAGAGGACATTGATGGGGAATGTGGTGAGATCACTTTTAGAGAAGGACTATGCTTAGCTGCTGATTTTCTGTATAAGGGCCACACACACATTTACCAAAATAACCACCGGGAGTTACACAGGAGAACATTTTCAGACCATAGATACTTTTAATCCACCCGTTTAGATGTTTTGCCACATGTCTGGAGTAACTGGGACTCCTGGCTCAGATATAGGGGCATTACCACTGCACCACAAGAGCCACCATTTGCAGATATCATCTAATCAGTGTGCTCAGAGATGTTATTACACACCTCTGGAGCAGATGGGACATGAACCCAAGCTTCCTGGCTCAGGGGTAGGGGCACTACCACAGTGCCATTCACTTTCAGATGTACATTTTCAATGTCAATCCTCCACATCTGGAAAACTGACTTTTTAAACCGGAGACGTTTATAACTGGCTGAATTAACATCACGCACCCTTATTCAATCTGTAGCTCACATTGTTTCTTCTTTATCTTCAGTTCTCTGCCTCAAGACCAGGTCAGATCCATACCTGCCACCATAGATAGGACACCTTGGAGGAACTGAACCCTGTGCTATTGACAACAATCTGATCCCCTCTGGAAATCCAAGCAACTGAGTCAACCAGGCCTCTGAGGAGTCAGAAGTGCTATGGTAACCTAGTGGAATAGGTGGCAGGGCCTTTTCTGCACTGTATGCCTTACATTTCAATTCTTTTAAAAGATTCATTCATAGGATGAGGGCAGCTTAGAGTCAACCACATTGCTGTTGGTCTGGAGTCACAATGTTGTCCAGACCAGGTAAGGATGGCAGTTTCCTTCCCTAAAGGGGATTAGTGAACCAGATGGGTTTTTTCCCCAACAATCGATTGATTAATGATCATCAATGGATTCATGGTCATCATTAGACTCTCAACTCCAGATTTTATTTTATTGGATTTGAATACCACCATCTGCCATGGTGGGATTCGAAACCAGGTTCCCAGAACATTACATAGATTATCAGTCCAGCAATAATATCACTAGGCCATCATCAGCAAGCTGACCTTTTCCATGCATGTTGCAGTCTTGAGCCATTGGTGGTGATGGTTTAGTTCCAATTTAATTTTTCTGACCAGGAATCTCGCCTACTCTTACACCTGCCATTGGCATGTAGAGGAATTACCTGTTGGTACCCAACCTGTCCGACCATGTTAGTAATACACTGTTCTTGGCCATTAAGATGAGATCTTGATATGCCATTTCATGGTCATTTACGCATTTTCTCCCCATACTCAGGCCTTAATATTACATGATAAAATAAAAGCAGTGCTGACAAAACAGAAGGTACAATAATAATAATCTTGAAAGGCAAGAACTTTATCTTAATATAGCAACTTCCATCATCTTGAGATCCCCGAATGCCTTAAAAACTAATGAAGAACTTTACAAAAGTAGTTACTACTGGAAACAGCCAATTTGGCTACAGCAAGCTCTCACTAACAGTAAGTGACAGTTTTAATGATGGTGGTTGAGGGGTGAACTATCGTCAACCACTAAAAATGGGTCATGTAACACTTAGCAGCTTGTGGGATCTGGCTGTGTGCATATATGGCTGCCACGTTTTCTACATGGCTACATTCTGAGGTCATGACTTATCTTGGAGAGGGAGCAGAGAGAAGTCCTGTGGGGAAACGCCGTGGAAACAAAGAATGGATCTAAATAGAGAGCAGGCCTTGAGGCCTACACTAACCTAGAGGATGGAACAGAGTGTTGATGCTGCTGTTACTACTGGTGGGTGTGAAAGTAAGAAAGAATTCTGCTGTCTCATCTCCAGTTTAAAGCAAATTGTCAAAACGTAGGCACGCAAAATGACAGGACAGCTTGGCTGAGTGGAAAGCCATCCTGTTCCATGTAGGGAGTTGTGGATACTTACAAGGCCTATGCAGCGAATAGGTGAACACTTTAGAAAGACTAGCCAGGTCTCCTGAGTCTATCTTAGTCACTGACTGGTTTTCCACTTTGGATACTGCTGAGGGCAGTGGGTCATCTCAGACGAGTGTAGTGAGGGTCGGGCTTGTGGCAAGTGGCTCAGTTGCACAGATTGAGGGGTTAGGAAGATGAGTGGAAGGGCAATAGTGGTCGGCAAAGTCATAGTGGAACAGACAAGCCATATATGTGACTCCAGGATGGTATGTTATCTCCCTGATGCCAGAGTCAAAGATATCACAGAGCGGCTGCAGGACATTCTTTTGGGGAGGTCAATGTGCCAGAGATTATGGTTGTCATTGACATCAATGACATAGACAGAAAAAGGGATGAAGTCCTGAAAGTGGAATTTAGGAAACTACGTAAGAGACTGAAAACAGGACCTTGAAGACAGTAGTCTCGGGGTTACTCCCAGTACCTGGTGAGTATAGGTAGAATGAATACAAGGATGAAAAAATGGTGTAGGGGGAAGGGCTTTAGATTTCTGGGGGCATTGGGACTGGTTCTGTCTCAGTGGGACCTGTACAGGGAGGACAAGTTACATTTCAGCAAGACCAGTACTGATATTGTTGCAGGGAGTGTTGTTAGCAACAGTGGGGATGGTTTAAACAAGTTTGTTAGAGAAATAGGGAAATAAGAGGGAATTCAGATAGAATTTTTAAACAAAAGCTGACTACAGAAAGTACGAAAGGGAAAAGCAGCAGAAACAAATCATAGAAACAACCACAGTCAAACTACAGAAAAGTATTAGTAAGGTAGAATTAAAAAAGCTGTCCAGATGCATTCAGCATTTGCAACAATATTGGTAAAGTGATGGCACTAGAGGAAATAAAAGGATATGGTTTAATTGTCATTACAGAGATGTGGTTGCAAGGTGACCAAGGTGGGAACTCAGTATTACAGGATACTCAACACCAAAGAATGAAAGGCAAAAGGAAAGCGAAGTGGGGTAGTGCTGATAATAAGGAATGGGCAGGATCAATGTATTGTGGGAGAGGGTCTCCAATGGAAGAAAGGAGTGTAGAATCTGTTTGGAGGAGGTAAGTAAAAGCAAGGGGCAGCAAACGACAGTAACAGTGGTTTATAAGCCACAAAACAGTAGTGGCAGTGAAGGGTATGGTATAAATCAGCAAGTTAGAGATGCATGTAGTAAAGGAAATGTAATAATTTTGGGTGACTTCAATCTACACTGGGTAAATGCAATGATGACCAATGCTGTAGAGGAAGAATTAAGGAATGTGTTTGAGATAGTTTTCTGGAGCAATATGTTGCGGAACAAAGAGGCCACAGGCTATTTTAGATTTAGTATTACAGTGGGTGGCACAGTGGCCAGGGACCTGGGTTCGATTCCACTCTCAGGTGCTGTCTGTGTGGAGTGTGCACATTCTCCCTGTGTCTGTGTGGATTTCCTTCAGTGCTCCAGTTTCCTCCCACAGTCCAAAGATGTGCAGGTTAGGGTGGATTGGCCATGCTAAATTGTCCATAGTGTCCAGGGATGTGCAGGCTGGGTGCATTAGCCACGGGAAATGCAGGGTTACAGGAATAGCATAGGGGGATGGGTCTGGGTGGGATGCTCTTCAGAGGGTTAGTGTAGGCTTGTTGGGCCAAATAGCCTGCTTCCAAACTGTAGGGATTTTATAATTCTAAAATCAGAAAGGGCTAATTATAAATCTTTTACTAAAGCAACCTTTAGGAATTATTGACCATAGTATGAAAGTATTTTCCATTAAGTTTGAAAAACATATAAATCAATCTGAAAATATGGTTTTAAAACTAAACAAAGGTATGTGGAGTAAATTGGCTGTGGTGGTTTTGAGAAATCCATAAAAAAGTTTGACAGTGATTGGAGAATATATAAAGAATTAATGCTTGGTTTTCAAAAATAAATAATTCCTTTAAGGCAAATCTACCCAACGGAAAAGAAAAAAATAGCCATGGCTAATAAGTGAAGTAAAAGATAATATTCAGTCAATGGAAGAGGTTATGAAATCACCAAAAATGTTGAAAGTCTAAGGATAGGGAGAATTCAACAAAGGAGGACCAAGAGATTAATAAAGAAAGAGAGAATAGAATATGAACGTAAAATTGCAAGAAACATAAAAATGGATTGTACACGTTTCTATCGGTATGTGAAAAAGGAAAAATTAACAAAGAAAAATGTGAATCCATTACAGACAGGGACAGGAGGATTTATAATAGAGAAGTGGCAGAGAAGCTAAATAACTACAGTGTGTCTATCTTTAGAGTGGAAGACACAAGACATTTCTCTGAAATAATTAAGTTTCAGGGGTCTAATGAGAGTGTGGAAATGAAATAAATTAGCCTTAGTTATCCTGTAGTATGGGAGAAATTAATTAAACTGAAAGTTGACAAATCCCCAGAACCTTCATCCTAGATGACTGTAAGAGATGGCTATAGAGATGATGGATGCATAGGAGATCACCTTTCAAACTTCTATTCATTCTGCAAAAGTCCCTGCAGATTGGAAGGTTGCTATGGTACCACCATTGTTCAAGAAAGGAGGGAGAGAGGAAACAGGGAACGTCAGACATGCTAGCTTGGCATCAGTAGTGGTAGAGTTTATGGTAAAAAAAAATGATGACTGGCCTTCAGAAAATAATTATCTGACTAAACAAAGTCAACGTAGATTTATGGTGGGCAAATCATGTTTGACAAACCTGTTAGAGCTTTTTTCAGGTTGTTACTAGAATCATAGGATCCCTACAGTGTGGAAGCAGGCCATTTGGCCCATCAAGTCCACTCTGACCCTCTGAAGAGCATCCCACCCAGACCCACCCTCCTTTCTCCTGTGGCTAATCCACCTAGCCTGTATGTCCCTGGGCAATATGGGACAATTTAGCATGGCCAATCCAGCTAACCTGTACATCTTTGGACTGTGGGGGGAAACTGGAGCACCTGGAGGAAACTCATGCAGACATGGGGAGAATGTGGAAACTCCACACAGATAGGCTCCCAAGGGTGGAATTGAATACGAGTACTGACGCTGTGAGGCAGTAGTGTTAACCACTGAACCACCATGCCGCCTGTTACTAACAGTGACCATGGGGGTGAAGGAGGCAGTGAGTATGGTGCATTTGGATTCTCAGAAGGCCCTTTTGATAAAGAAAGTTATTGAAGAATATTAAAGTTTGTGGCGTTAGGGGTAATATACTAGCCTGGATGGAAGGATTAGTCAACAGGCAGAAATCACAGATTAGGAATGAATGATTGTGATCAGTGGGATACTGCAAGGATGTGTGCTCCAGTTGTTCACGATCTATACCAATTCTTTGGATGTAACAGCCTAATATAATATTTCCATATTTGCAGATGATTCAAAATTTGGTGAGAGGTGAGTAGTGAGGAGGATGCAAAGAGGCTGCAGTGGGATTTTAGGCAGGCTGAGTGGGCTAGCTAGACTGTGGCACATGGATTATAATGTGCACTTTGGCACAGGGAATGACGGTCTGCAGTATGTAGAGTCATAGCATCACAGAAGAGGCCCTTCAGACCCTTTGCACTGATCTATCTACACGAGTCCCACTTTCCAGCTCTTGGTCCATAGCCTTGAATGTTGTGTCATTTCAAGTGCTCACCCACTTACTTTGTAAAGGTTGTGTGGTTTCCCACCTCAGTTAGACACCTGGGAAGTGCTTTCCAGACACCCCACAAACCTCTGGGTGAAAATTCATTTCCTCAAACCCCCTCTAAGCCTCCTGCCCTTCACTTTAAAATGATGCCCCCTTGTTATTGATCCTTCAGCTAAGGGGAACAACTCTTTTATATCCATCTTGTCCATGGCCCTCACAATCTCATACACTCAATCAGATTCCCCTCCTCAGCTTTCTCTTGCTCCAAACAAAAACAACCTGAGCTTATCCAGGCTCTCTGCATAGGATTACTTCTTAAGTATTGAGAATTTGTAAAGTGCCAATGTCCAAAATGACCTAGGGTGTCCTTGCCAATAAGTCACCGAAAGCGAGCTTGTTTAAGCAGCAAGCAATTCAGAGGCAAACAATATATTAGCCTGCATCACAGGAGGATTTGAGTACAGGAGCAAAGAAATCTTGTTTCAATTGTGTAGAATCCTGGTGCAGTTCTAGATCCCTTGCCTGAGCAAGAATGTGCTGGGAAAAGAGAGAATGCAGCAGAGTTTCACCAGGCTCGGCTTACATTCTCTGGAGTTCAGAAGAATGAGAGGTGACAAAATTCTTAAAGGGATAGACAGAGTAGACACAGAAAGGATTTTTCACCTGGCTGGGCAGTCTAGCTCCAGGTGTCACATTAACAGAACAAAAGGCAAATAATTTAGAACCGAGGTTAAGGGAACTTTTTTCACTCCAAAGGTGATGAAAGTGTGGAATTCTCAACTTCAGGCGCTCAATTAAACTCAAGACAGAAAGTGGTAGATTTCTAGTTACTAATGGCATCAAGGGATGGGTGATATCAGCCATGATCCAGAGTAGCAGAGCAGGCATGAGGGGCTGAATGGCCTACTCCTGCTCCCAGGTTTCTATGATAATAAATTAAGTAACTACAAATCCTTGTCCTTAGATAAAATAATATTATATGTTATGCAAAATATTAATTATAATGCTATTGACTGCATTAAATACATAAGGATGTATATACCTTGAACATCTTGTGTTTTGGAGCCAATCAGACACCCTCCAAATATTTTAAGAAGGTAGCCTAGACCCTAACATTTTCTTATTTCAAAGGCAATGCAATGGTCAAACTACTTGACATTAAGCAAAAAACAATTTATCTAAACACTGTAGTAAAACTACAACCAAAGAAAGAGGAATTTAGAATTACAACTCTATTGGAAACCTAACAGAATAATAGATACAGTAACTATTACTAATTAACTGTTCCAATACAGTAACATCCCATAAACACACCCCTTGGCAAAAAAGCAAATTCAGACACAGATTCTCACATGCAGTTCTCCAATCTAGGAGGAAAAATAACATCAAGAGAAAATTCAGAGAGAGTAAAACAGCCAGGAGATATTCACTGAAGCTTCCAACTCTCTCGAGATCCTAATAGCCTCTGATGTTACTCAGAAATCCTGATCTGAGAGAGCTGGCCACACCCGGTCAGGCTGTTTAAAAATACCCATGGCCCCCCCAAGCTGTTTACACAAGTGGACTTAACAACCAGTTCTCTACCTCTGCATTACAACCTCTCTTCAAAAAAAAAGGACAATATAGCCGCTTAAAGTGACAACATTGTCACATTTAGAAAGGCTATTTTGCAAAGGAACAGACACTAGCTACAGAAGCAACAATGGTGTATTTGCAAGGGAAAAGATGCTTGAGTGGAGACACTAAATCTACACCACTTTCAGAGTGGTCACAAAGGCCAGTTTAATGGGTGAAAAAAGATACCGGGGTTTAAACAGAAAGAGTCAGAGAGAAAAACTGAAAGAACTGCAGATGCTGTAAATCAGAAACAAAAATAGAAATTGCTGGAAAAGGTCAGCAGGTCTGGCAGGATCTGTGGAGAGAAATCAGTTAATATTTTGAGTCCAGTGACCTTTCCTCAGAAGAGTCAGAGATAATTTCTTTAGCAGCAACAGCCTTTGCGCGCTTTCTTTTTCCAGTTGCAAATTGGAAGACCTCATCAACACAAGTGTAGAGTCCCTAAAGTGAATACAGATACCAGCACTGTATCTGGAAAAATTGAATTTAGCTAATCATAACTAATCCAGAAAGAATCCCCAGTACTAAGAACATGTGTGGAAAGTAACTTTGGCTACAAACCAGCATTTGGGACAATCTGTGAATATTTTTTTTCTGAATTTCACTGTTACAACACTCTATAGAGTTTTATATTGCTCTGAGGTTTGGACATCATGTGCTGTGTTAGTTTTCATGAAAGGTATATACTTGCACAGCTTAAACCATTTGTTAATAATCTTTACATCTTTGCTTGTGTAAAGTTTGTTTGCAATAAATTGGGTCATAGACTCGTAAATTAAGGAACTTGGCTAACTTTTTTCTGATACTGAGCTATATACAGACTGATATGTATATAATTGGCAACACTACCTCACTTTTTAGATTTAAACCATGTTGTGATCAGTGAGGGACTGGGATAAGGACATGACGCAGCCCACCTCTCCTGACTCAATCATACCAATAGCCAAAAGTGGGACACAACATTGAGATTTTTCAGGTACAATCACAACTGGACGATCCCTTTCGGATAATGCTGAAAAGTTTTGGGAGCTGTACCTTTCTCTCTCTGGTTGCTGCAATGACTGGTCACAAAGCAGGGGGATAGCAGCGAGCATGTTCTGTGGCTAACACTTCCAGCCAAGGTGGTGGGTGGCATTGAGATCAGAGGCTGTACTCTCAGAGCGATGGCTGGCTTGAGATTGGCTGTTCCAGTTCAGTCAGCCAGAACTGTGTTTACACTGCCTGGCTCCGATAATTCCTGCTTTCAGGGGAACCCGAAGGGATGCCAACTCCGATACAATCCCAGTGGCTTCATCGCCTGGCCTCCCGGATACAGCCACCCTGCCCACACTCTCCCCCACCCCCACCCCCCATCCCCATCATTCATCACCCAACACCAGTGTTGCCAACTCTGGTTGGAAGCATTCCTGGAGGTTTCATTGGCTGAGGTTCTCGCCTGATCAGGTGACAGCTACTAATGTTACTGCACTTAACCTTAAAGAAAATAGGATGGGAGCCCTTAGCCGCTCAATGTACATTCTTGGAACTGTTTCAAGGAAGTCCGAGCACCCAAAAGGAGACAAAATGGGGAGCCGGAGGGATGGGGAGAAGAGAAAACCGAGGGATCCAAAGGGTGGGAGATGAAGGGTCGGAGGAACTGAGGGTAGGGAGTGGATGGATAGTATAAGAGGAGGAGACTGAGGCGAGTTCTCAATGATGATAGGTGAGTGACAGGGCAGAGGAACCTTAACTCCACTCGGAATTCATGGTAACTCATTGAAGTTGCATTCACTAGCGGTAACAATTATAACCTTCAGATTACTCTCAGAACTAAGTGTTACCATAATTTCCTGATATTACGCTGATGTCATTGGTAGTAATGGCCCACTGTTCTATCTGCAACCAGTTGTAATCCTCTTCCCTACTGATAGTCATTCTGACACTGTCATCAGAATCACAGGCACTGCACAAAATACTGTGCGCATCCCTGATCCCTTTTAATAGACCTGATCTCTCTCCTTGTCTCCTCTGGGTCTGTACCTGCATAAAGATGTTGATGGGAGGATTTGAAATGGGGGCCTCCTTGAACTTGCTAGGCCATTTAAGAGGGGCAGTTAAGAGTCAAGCACATTGCTTGGGCTAAGGACTGCAGAGTTGAACACTTTTTCTTTATTTTTCTGTCTTTATATTCTAGGTTTTGGTTTATTTTTCAGTGCTTTAAGATGGCATCAGAGAGTGGTGACACTATACAAGACTTTTCACTGCTTTTTGTAACAAGATGCACATGACAATAAATAAATAAATCAAACCAAATCAAATTAGTCAGGGCTGATCTGTACGTGGACTCCATGTCAGAAACTTACTGACCAACCTCAACCGACCCGGGGAATCGAACATAGAACAGTGAGCTCAGTATGTACGAGTCCACACACAGGGCAGGAGTAATCGCCCTAAATACAGCTCAAACATTTTGGAACCACTCACTGAACTTAGGTTTGATACAGAAGAGTGAGACTCCTTAGAAAGACAGTGCAAGACGAGGCCCATTTACCCCCTCCCACTGATAATCTTTCCTGTAATCTCATCTGCTCAGCTTTATAAACCACTTTATCAAATATTTATTCCATTTTGGTTTAGGATCTAGCCTCTCTGGTGATAACCTTTCACAGCGAACTACTCCATGGTCTAATATCCCTCAGATCAGAAACGTTCCTCCTCCCGTCTCCTGGTTTGTTACAGCGAGGCCAGTTGGTTTTGGATTCAGACACCAACAGATCAATCTTCCCCTGTTCTTCCACAGTACAAACCTCAGGCTTCCCTAAACCCCTTACAGACTGCTGTTGCCACCAACCACTCCCACTCAGCATCAAATCCTGTTACTGCCAGTCCAGCGGGAATCACTGAAAAATGCAAACTCCTTTCTGTATCTGAGCTCTCTGAATCTTGCTGAATATCAGCGCCACAAATGGGAACAAAGTGCCAATTCCCTCCCTACTCCCACTCTTCAGGGGGACAGTAATGGCCTTGGCCTAGTCCTCCAGAGTCTGTTGGAGTTATAAGGATGTTGGAGTGGCTAGGACTTTTTCTCCCTGGAGCTAAGGAGATCAAGGAGGTGACCTTATAGAGGTCTATAAAGTCATGAGAGTCATAGATAAGGGAGATAGCCAACAGCTTTTCCCTCATGGTGGGGGAATCTGAAACTAGGGGGCATAGGTTTAAGGTGAGAGGTGAGAGATACAGAAGGGTCCAGAGGGGCAATGTTTTCCACAGAGAGGCAGGTGAGTGTCTGGAATGGGCTGCTAGAGGTAAAGGCAGACGTGAGTACAATTTCATCATTTAAGAAACATTTAGACAGGTACATAGATGGGATAGGTATGGAGGGGCACAGGCAAATGGGACCAGTTTATTTGTGAAAACTGGGCGGCATAGACAAGTTGGGCCGAAGGGCCTGTTTCTATGCTGTAGACCTCTATGACTCTCTGATTCCAAGGCTAATACCTTGGGCACATCAGTTCAAAGCCACCACAGCATCAGGCTGAATTTAACTTCAAAGAATGAACTCTGGAATCAGAAGCAACAATTGTCATTAAAACCCGCTCTAGTTCGCATTTCGGGAAGGAAAGCTACTGTCCTTCTCTGGCCTTATCTACAAGTGACTACAAATTCTCAACGATATGGTTAACTCTGAAGGTGTCTCCTAAGTAGCATGCTCCTCGATTCAAGGACTATTAGGGATGGGCCACAAATGCGTGCCTCAGGGATTAAGTGTTATGTTGAGGTTGTACAGGACGTTGGTGGGGCCTTGAAAAATTTTGTCCAGTTCTGGTCAACCTGTTATAAGGAAGGATATTATTAAACTGGAGAAGGTTCAGAAGAGATTTACCAGGATGTTCCCAGGAATGGAAGGTTTGAGTTATAAGGAGAGGCTGGATAGGCTGGGACTTTTTCCGTTGGAGAGGAGGAGATGAGAGTTGACCTTACACACGTTTACAAAATCATGAGGGGTGTAGATAAGGTGAATGGCAGATGTCTTTTCCCTAGGGCAGGAAATTTCAAGACTATGGGGCTTGTTTTTAAGGTGAGAGGAAAAAGATTTAAAAAGGACATGATGGCAATTTTGTTACAGAGATAGTAGGAACTGCCAATGCTGGAGAATCTGAGACAACAAGGTGTAGAGCTGGATGAACACAGCAGGCC
>NC_063353.1:4643814-4671905 GCF_021869965.1 Rhincodon typus | reverse complement strand
TGGATGTGGGTACAGTTACAACATTTAAAAGATATTTGGATAAGTACATGAATAAGAAATGTATGGGCCAAACGCAGGCAGGTGGGACTAGTTTAGTTTGGGATTACAGTCAGCATGGACTGTAGACCAAAGTGGGTCTGTCTCCATGCTGCATGACTCTACGACTCTTGATAGAACCTTTGGGGGTGGTGGAAGGGGGTAAAGGTGAAGGAACTGAAAAACACAATCAATTAGCCTCTGCAGATTAGAGAAGAGTGAGAAGAACATTAACAGAGCAGGCATGGAGGAATGGATTAATGAGTGGTCTCGAGAAGAACTGGTGTGGCGTAAAGGAGGATTATATCTTAACACTGGGTATATGTGCACACGGTGCTATGTAATAGTAATGGTAGTTTACATAGGACTAAAGTCCAGGTCTGTAAAGCTCCAAGTAAGACGTTCTCTTTCACCATCCTCTGTATATAGTTATATAGCCAATCAAACCCCTGTCACTGTTCACTCACAAGACTGTAGATCTCATCTTACTATATTTGTAACAAGTGTTATTCTGCATATCCAACAGAAAGATGAGCATATGCTGGTTCCCATGTTAACACCTCTGAAATAGACCAAATCATCAAAATTAACAAGGAACTGCCCTTCAATCACAGTCCCTAAACCTGACTCATCAATTTACTTATAATCCTCTTTGAAGGAATCCTACAACAGGTACTACACATCATGAGTATGTCATTGGCTGGAAGGCACTTTGGGACATGGTCCTGAAGGAGCTGCATAGATGCAAGTCTTCTTCATTTTTAAAGGGGCTGAGGACCAACGACTTAATCATCTGTATCAGCTACGTTAATGATAATGGTGGTTTCCTCCCCCTGGAGGGGGGCCATCAGTGGCATAATGTCAACCTTCCATCCTCAGGACCGTGTTTTCTGAGCCTGGGCAGTAATCTTCCCTTTGGTCACCAGTCGCTCCACTATGGGAAGGAGGATATTCAATTGGAAAGGGTACAGAAAAAATTTACAATGGGGTTACCAGGACTGGAGGGTTTGAGTTATAAGGAGAGGCTGGCACTTTTTACCTGGAGCGTAGGAGGTTGAGGGGTGACCTTATAGAGGTTTATAAAATCATGAGGGACATGGGATAAGTGGAAAGCAAAGATCTTTTCCCCGGGGTGGGGAAGTCCAAAACCAGAAGGCATACGATTAAGAGGGGAAAAGATTTAAAAGGGACCTGACAGTGGTGTGTGTGTGGAACAAGCTGCCAGAGGAAGTGGTAGAAGCAGGTAAAATTGCAACATTTAAAAGACATGTGGATGGGTACATGAATAGGAAAGATTTGGAGGGATATAGGCCAAATGCAGGCAAATAGGAAACTTGGTTGGCATGGACAATTTGGGCCGAAGGGTCTGTTTCTGTGCTGTACGATTATTACTCTTAAGAGGATTCTGACGTGCAGCCCTACTTCACCTGTTCAAGAAATAAATGGTCCCTCACTGTATTTCACAGCTGATCCAGAGGATGATTTGCTTTTGATTTATGTATCTCCATGCAGAAATTAACAGCTTGCATATCAAAAATATTCTTATTTTTCTGTCTTGTAACCTTCAAAACACAGATCAATGGTTAGCCCCTCAACAGCACTACAGTAATATATAGTCAACACATTGTTATCAATAGCCAGGCTGCAGTGGCATGGTCAGTGGTTAGCACTGCTGCCAGTGACCCAGGTTCAATTCCACCCTCGGGCGACAGTCTGTGTGGAGTTTGCACATTCTCTTCTTTCCACAGTCCAAAGATGTGCAGGATTGGCCATGCTAAATTGCCCATAGTGTTCAGGGATGTGCAAGCAAGGTTGGTTAGCCATGGGAAATGCAGGGTTACAGGGATAGGGTGGGGTGTGGGACACTCTTCAGTGGTTCAGTGTGGGCTTGAATGGCCTGCTTCCACACTGTAGGGATCCGATGATTAAATTCTCCTCCCTTTACCTCTCCTTTGCCTTTTGTTCTACTACACCTTGCACCTTTAACCTTTCCCTGATCCCTTCTGCTCCACTTGCCCCTCTGCCTCCTGCAAAAAAAATCCTTTTTCCACCTCTTTTTCATTCTGAAGAAGAGTCATACTGGACTCGAAAGCTTAGAGTCATGGTCACAGAGTCAGAGTTGTACAGCACAGAAACAGAATCTTTGGTCCAACTTGTCCACACTAACCAGATATCCTAAACTAATCTAGTTCCATTTGCCAGCATTTGATCCATATCCCTCTAAACCCTTCCTATTCATGCACCCATCCAGATGCCTTTTAAAGTTGCAATTGTATCTGCATCTACTACTTCCTCTGGCAGTTCATTCCACACACGCACCACCTTCTGTGTGAAAAATTTGTCCCTTAGGTCACTTTTATCTTTCCCCTCTCACCTTAAATCTGTACCTTCTGGTTTTGGATTTCCCAACCCCAGGGAAAAGACCTTGTCTATTCACCCTATCCATGCCCCTCATGATTTTATAAACCTCTATATGGTCACCCGTCAGCCTCTAACACTCCAGGGAAAATAGTCCCAGCCTACTCAGCCTCTCCCTAGAGCTCAAACCCTCCAACCTTGGCAACATCCTTCTAAATCTTTTCTGTATCCTTTCAAATTTAACAATATCTTTAACACAGCAGGGAGATCAGAATTGCAGTATTCTAAAAGTGGCCTAACCAATGTCCTGTACAGCTGCAGCATGACCTCCCAACTCCTATACTCAGTGCACTGACCAATAAAGGCAAGCGTACCGAACACCTCCTTCACTCTCCTGTCTACCTGCAACTCCACTTTCAACTTTGCTCCATAGATGCTGCCAGACCTGCTGCGTTCCTCCAGCAGTGTCAGTTTTTATTTCAGATTTCTAGCATTGCAGAATTTTGCTTTTTGCATTAAACACTGCTGTTCACTTAAAAAAAGATAAGCTTTATTAGTTTAAGATATAAACACATCATCCAGTCAGGACCAGTTGAGACTTCCCCTCTTTTTAAAAGGGCATACAAGTGAAAGCCAGTTAGAAAGACTGACAAATTATGATTTAAATGGAGATTTGCATTGCCTTGCCACTATTTTGCAGTTCATGCAAGATATTCAAATTAAAACTATATAAATACCACATTTAAAAAAAGAAAATCAAACCATTTTCGCTTCTTGGTGCAGCAAAATATCTCAGTGATTGCCACCATTAGTATACAAAATTCGACCTTTAAATGTCATACACCCTTTGAAGTACAATTGGTTCAGAGTATAAAAATATTTTTTTTGCTCTAGTACCTTCGCAAGTTTAACAATTTCAAAAGGTTAGATACATTCAAATTGGTTTTAAGAGAACAAAAGTGACTTTAGTCAAGATATGTGGCTGGGAACTTGGCAGTGTAATTCCCAGCATTCTGGATAATCCCAAACTGGATATGTTCTTCAATCCCAAAGTATGAAGTACTCCTTGTTATTGCTTTGACTTGCCTCCCTCTCCTTTTGAATTGAATCATTTTATTTCGCAATATAGGCTTTCCACCACAGTTCAAATATACATCATGTGAAATCACACATTGGTTGAAATTACTCATTTTGTTTTGTTCCAGTTGCCCCAGGAATCAAATATTTGGCAACATGTGACTGGTGCATAGATTCCATTCATTCTGGCCAAAATACTCAGTGTTGTCTCACAATTAATTATGGGATGTTCCATACAGAGGAGGAACTAGAAGTTTACAAGTTGGATACAGGACCTTCATGGCTGCTGTTTTACAATTCAACTCAATTAACTCAACCTTTTCAACAAACACAATGTGAAATCACTCTTTGACCGGCAGGGGGGGGGTTGCGCTGGGAATCCTGCAGGAAGCAACTCACCTCCTGACTCCCTAAATCTATCTATAAGGCACAAGTAAGTTTGACGAAAAACTCTCCATTTGTCTGCATAAATGCAATGCCAACAACACTCAAGAAGCTTGACACCATCCAGGACAAATTTGTTTCCTATTGAATCCCCCACCTTCAACACTCACCCTCCACCACTGGTGCACAATCACTACCATTTAGAAAGATAAAGGCAACAGATACACGGGAACACCAAACCCTGCAAGTTCCCCTCCAAGCTGCTCACCACAACAACTATGAAGATAGTGTGTACTGACCCTATGATGGTACATGAGATTGATGGCAAGTAAGAAGCTAACACCACCAAATTTGTGAAATGCACAGGGTATACTCCTCTGGCAGATGTTCAAAAGTAATTCTCCTCTGGTAGATATTGATAGAAGGAATCTGACAGGACGACTTGGCTCCTGATTTCATGATAATCTTGGTCCAAACATGGACAAAATAGCTGAATTCCAGAGGTGAGATGATAGTGATAGCCCTTAACATAAAGGCTGCATTTGACTGAGTGTGGCATCAAGGAGCCCTAGCAAAACTGGAGTCAATGGGATTCAGGGGGCAAACTCTCTGCTGGTTAGGGTCATACCTGGTACAAAGGAAGATGGTAATGGTAGTTGGAGGTCAATCATCTCAGCTCTAGAATACTGCTGCAGGAGTTCCTCTAGACTCATCCAGTTCCAGTTAATTCACTAATAACTCCTTTATTGATGATTGCCTAATGTTCAGTACCACTTACAACCCCTCAGATACTGAAACACCCATGTATATATGCAGCAAGACCCTGACAGCTCTCAGGTTTGGCAGGGTAATCAGTAAGTAACATTAGTACCACCCTAGGGCAATGCAATGACCATCTCCAATAAGAGAGAATCTAACAATCGCCCCTTGATATTCAATGGCATCACTACCACCAAATCCCCCCACCATCGACATTCGGGTAGTCACTATGAACCCGAGATTCAACTGGCCAATCATATCAATGCCATGGCTACTAGAGCAAGTCAGAGGCTGGAAATTCATTGGTAAACAGATAACCTGACAATTCCCTAAACCAACTGCATCACTGAGAAGGTACAGGTAAGGTTTATGATGGCATTCTTTCTACTTGACTGGATGACAGTAAGAGCAGCAACACTCAAGAAGCTGAATACTTTCCAATAGACAGCAAAGATGAATGGCACCTCAACCTTTAGCTTAATCTTTCACTACCATGCAACAGGAGTATATTGCCTACCACATGCAGAATACACTACAGCATCTTGCCAAAGCTTCTATATCAGCACTGCCCAAACCCATGATCTGTACCACCAACTAAGGGCAAGGGCACCTCAATGTTCCCCGCCCCCAAAGTTCTCACACTTTTCATGGCTTGGTCATATGTTATCGTTCATTCATCATTACTGGGTCAAAATCCTTCACATTCCTTCGTAATCCTACCACTGCCACACAAAGGATTAGCAAAGATGTCCACTCTACTTTCTTAATGGGAATGCGAAAGAAATGCTGGCAATGCCCACATCCCAAAAATGAATAAATGGTATAGTGGTATTGTCACAGAACTAGTAAGCTGGGGACCCAGGTTCAAATCCACATGGCAACTGGTTGAATTAGAACTCAAAGATCTGGAATTAGAAAAAGGATAACAATGGCCAAAAAAAATATTCTACTGAAAAATCCATCATGGTTCACTAATGTTCTTTTAGGGAAGGGAATCTGCTGTCCCTACCTGGTCTGGCCTACATGTGACTCCAGACCCACAGCAATGTGGTTGACTCTTAACTGCCCACTTGGGCAATACATGTTGGCCTAGCCTGTGATATCCACATCCCGTGGATTAATAAATAAAAAATAATTCCACTATCTTGCAATTAGAAGTGAGACAACAGCGTCGAGTGTTTTGATGATGAATGTGAAGTGTGGGAAAGTGGATTAGGATTATGAAGACAATTGGAATGCCAGGGAAGCTGGCAGGAATACACCAGTGGGAAGGCTATGTTTGGAAGTTGTGGACAACATCGCTGCGATGGATAATAAGGTAGGCCGTGTTGGACTTTCCAAATGGCTTCAAATCCAGTTATTTCAGGCACTTTTCTTCTAATTGAGAGTTAGCCTCAATGACAACATGGTTTGCCCCCAGAATGCAATCTGGCAGAATCATGTTCCGAACGTCAAAGTTCCTTTGGCCCTCAATGCGTTGCAGCCACTTGATGGTTCAGCTGAGATGTGTTTGGTCCAAGAAAGCCCAGGCGTTGCTTGTTCTTTCGTTGCTCGGTCATCTGCAGAGGAAAGTAAAAACTCTGCATCAAGAACAATTACGCAGCAAAGCTCGCCATGCCTGTGCCAATTTCTCCACAGCTCTGAAAAATCTTAATTTAAACCTAATTTCCTAGTCAACCTGTTCAGCGATGTTATTACTCACCTCTGGAGCAGGTGGGATTTCAACCCAGGTCTCTCAGTTCAGGGTAGGGACACTATCACTGTGCCAGATGAGGTCCCCCCCACCACCTCCCACAGCTTTGTTTTTTTTTTATATGACCTATTTTTCTAATCAACTTGTTCGAAGATGTTAGTACTCACTTTCGCAACAGGTGGGACTTGGGGTTCAGGGGCAGGGACACTACCACTGTACCACAAGAGGGTCCCCTCTCCACGCAGCTTTGTTTGTTGTTTGGGCTCGACCACTACACTACACCTTCCCTTCTTCTCTGTCTTTATAGGAACCACAGGAGACCATTCAGCTGTTTGACCCTGTTTCATCATTCTGTAATTCCTGATCTGTGACCTAATTTTACATCCCTGCATTTTCCCCATGTCACTTATGTGTTTGATAAGCAAAGATACAATGATCCCAGATTCAAATTTGATAATTGACCCAGCATTGATTGCTGTTTGTGGTAGAGTGTTCCAAACTTCTACCAACCTTTGTACATAGAAGTCTTTCCTAATGTCATATTGTAAGGTCTGGCTATAATCTTTAGACTCTTCTTCTTGGTCCTAGATTCCTTGATGAATAGAAATAGCTTCTTGGTCTCCTGTACACCAGGGAGATGAAACGTAGACTGCATGACCATTTCGCAGAACCCCTACGTTCTGTCTGCAAAAATGACCCTGAGCTTCCAGTTGCCTGCCACTTCGACACATCACCTGTTCCCTGGCCAACATCTCTGTCTCAGGCTTGCTGCAGTGCTCCAGCGAAGCTCAGCACAAACTGGAAAAACAGCACCTCATTTTCCACTTGGAAACTCGACAGGCTTCTGGACTCAATATCAAGTTTAACAATTTTAGGGCTTGAGGCACCACTTCCCATGTCCTTACCCCAGCCTCCACACACCAGGCCTTGTTATCACATGGGCTACCACCACAAATGTTCGCCATTAACATCTCTTCATTCCCCCAGACTGAACTTAACCCGTTTTTTTTCTGCCTCCAAATGATTTTCTCTCTCTGGGCTCCACCTATTGTTTACTACGCCCCCACCACCACCCCACCCCACCACCACTACCCCACCCCTTCTCTAGTATATGTACCAACCTTTTCCTGGCTACAATCAGTTCTGAAGGAGGGTTACTGAACCAGAAACGTTAACTGTGATTTCTCTCCACAGGTGCTGCCAGACCTGCTGAGATTTTCCAGCAATTTCTGATTTTGTTTCTGATTTCCAGTATCAGCAGTTCTTTGGCTTTTTATTTTAAGAAATATTTTCCTTCCATTTATCATTCATCTTTGAAATCTCAATGACTTTGATCCAAAACCCAGGGAATTATGACAATAGTTTGTTTCATCTCATCTTGTAGTTTAAGCGTTTGAGTCAAATACATTTGTATTGCAAGGCTTTCAAACCCTCAGAGAACCTACTGAAGATATGGTGACCAGCACTTCTCATAAATACTCCAGGGGTGGTCTGAAAGGTGCTGTTTGAATCTTCTTTTACCTCCCTTTTCAGGTTGAGATTGCAATAAAATAATTTCTTCTCCTCCTGGCTGTTTCACCAAGCTCCCCTTTCCACCCATCCCGGCATCAATATTTTTAGACAGTATTTCTTTACCTGTTCCTTCAGTTCTGACAGCTGGCCAGACAGTTGCATCACCAGATTCATGGTTGACTCCAACTTATCCTGCAAACTTCGGATTTCGTTCTGTTCACTATCACCTTCATTACTGACCAGTGAGATGGCACGCATCCGTGGGAACCAATCCAGGTTTTTCTCCTAAAACCAACCATGGAAATGAGTGAGGGATTTCAGAATGGAGCACAGAGTTCTTTTTCTACTTAGGACCCATTAATCATAGAATCCACGCAGGGTGGTTAGAGGCCATTCACCCCATCGAGCCTGCACCAACCCTCTGATGAGCATCCCACCTAGACCCATTCCCTTATGCTGTAACCCTGCATTTCCCATAACTAACCCACCGAGACTACACATCCCTGGACACAATGATCAATTTAGCATGGCCAATCTACCTAACGTGCACATCTTTGGACTGTAGGAGGAAACTGGAGCACCCGGAGGAAAACCGCACAGATACAGAGAGAATGTGCGAACTCCACACAGACGGTCACCCGAGGCTGGAATTGAACCCAGAACCCTGGTGCTGTGAGGCAGCATTGCTAACCACTGAGCCATCTGTCAAGTTCAACCCATGAAAGGAAGAAGCCTTTAATGATCTTGGTAAGTCCCAAAAGAAATTACAGCCACTTGTGTTTTTCAAACTGCAGCCACTGTTGTAATGTTAGAAACTTGAATATCAATTTGAGCTGTAAATTTATAGAAATGTAGAAAATAAGAGGAGTAGGCCATTCAGCCTTTTGAGCCTGCTCTATCCTTCAATTTGGTTCAACATGGTTCCACCATTCCAACTCAGTGCCTTGCTCTCAATTTCTCCTCATTCTTTGATCACTTCAGCCCCAAGAACAATACCTAATGTCTTGAAATTGTTCAATGTTTTGGCTTCAACCACTTTGTGGTAGAGAATTCCACAGGCTCACCACTCTCCGGGTGAAGACATTTCTTCTCATCTCAGTCCTGAATGGCCTATCCTAGATCCTTAAAGTAGGACCCCAGGTCACTGGGAACATCCTTCCTGTGTTTATTCTGTCTAGTCCTGTTAGAGTTTTATAGGTTTCTATGAGATTCCCCACCCCACCTCATTCTTATCAATGATCATTTGATAACTCAATAATCAATAACTTGAAAAGAAACAAGATCATATTTAATTAAAAATGTGTAGGTATGTAGACATAGAATCATAGAGTCTCTAGAGTGTGGAAACAGGCCCTTCTATGATGATTCTATGATTCCCAACTTGTTCAAAACTAGTTACAGAGCCATACAGCATGGAAACAGATCCCTTGGTCCAACCAGTCCATGCTGACCATTTTCCCAAACTAAATTAGTCCCACCTACCTTCGTTTGGCACATACCTCCCCAAACCATTCCTATTCATGTACTTATCCAAATGTCTTTTAAACGTTGTAACTGTACCTGCATCCACCACTTCCTCTGGCAGTTCATATCCACAAATGAACCGCACTCCGAATCCTTATCCCCTGCTGTATAAATGGTTGTGATGCTTTAAAGTTTGGCAAAATTTGTGAAGAGGTTTGGACAAGGTAATCTTGTGCTTGTCAGAGTTTTGATGAGCAAGAGATGACTTGACTGAAATGTAGAAGATTCTGAGGGAGCTGGACAGGATAGATGTGGGGAAGGCGTTTCCACTTATGGGACAATCTAGAATGAGGAGTCACTGTTAAAGATAAAGATGAGGAAGACTTTTCTTTTAATCACAAAGGGTTGAGAGTCTTTGGAATTTTCTTTTTCAAAAAGTGGAGGGAGCAGAATCTGCATCTTTAAGGCAGAGGTAGATAGGTTCTTAATAAGTAAGAGAGTGAAAGGATTATTCAGGATTGTGGAATCGTATAGATCAGCCATGATCTTATTGAACGATGGAGTAGACTTGAATGGCTTACTTCTGCTCCTAATTCACTTCTCTGTGCAAAGCCTCAACTGCATGGCTCTCTTTTTCCATCGGGATTCAAGTTTTATACTACCAAACAACTCCTATATTGGAAAGCAAGAGAACAGGACGAGACTATTTATTCAGTTTACGGTTGGACCTGTAGCTTAATTCTACTTGAGTGCCTTGTTTCTACAATCCTTAAAGTAGCCCTACATTGACCAGCTGTGTGTACTTGTTCACATGCATTACAGTACTTTTCCTGACAGAGAAAGCACCATGATACAGTGATACAACAGATAAGAAAATTCCCTGCCAGCCTATGCTAGCATCTTTTCGACAGTGATTTAAATGGCTCGGGTCGATTAAGGAAAGAAACCTGGTTTTGGCACTTTGAGAAACAACCAATTTGATCTTGACACTTGAACAGGATCTATACTGGATTAAGACAGATGACCAACTACCTGCGCCCTTACACTGACTGATAGGCATTCTGTTCTTTCTTTCCCAGACAGTAGTTCATTACTTGTACAGCCAAGACTGTTCTCATTTGGCTGAATTTCAAGTGCTAATTGATTTTGGCACAGGAGCCATTCCATCAATCTGACAACAACTGACAGCTACACGGAGTCATTGTAATAAATTGCCCCCTTGATATGGTTTCTCGTTTGCTGACAGACACTAATAGGATTACAAGGACTACATGTTTCTTCTACATTGCAGAATGTATTTTTCGTATCGACGAAATAGACAATGGGAGATTGATTCGCATCTCGCAGAATGGGAAATATTGTGCATTAAATTGCACGGAATCTGAAGACTGCATTGTGCCAACCAAGGTGAGGGCTGTGGCAAGGCAGGGAGACACGGAGTTCGCATGGGCAGCCTGAGAGGGTGTGTATTGGCATGGAGGTGAATGAGGGATGAGGTCTAGAGGGGGCTTTAAACACTTGGAACTGGGGTGCCGAGTTGGAAAACAAAGTGGCCATTCTAACAGGCCTGCGTCCAAAAGAAAAAAGATGGCTCACTCATTCCAACTCTCAACAATTCCACTCACGGATCATAAGAATACCAGCATGGCAGCACACAAACCAGATTAACCTTGGCTTTCTCATACAAAGTAACTCTCAGTGCTCTAAGTACTAGCCACAAACTAGCAGCGTTTACATTATCCCACTGGATATTGCAGGACTCACCATGATCATTTGTGCCACGTAACTTTCAGGTCCAGTGTACTCAGTCGGATCCTTGACTTTGATTAAGACTATGAAATATAAATAGTACCACATATTGTGTTCGACCTTGATGTGCTCCTCAAAGGACACGGTCTTGTTATCAAACTTGTCTCTTTCAAGTCCTGCCAACAAAAGTTCACAAGAAAAGAATTCATTAGCAAGTCATTCATACTTGGCTTGCTGATGGTTAAGTTAAAGGAAATGGTATTTGGTCCTTGATGCATTGGGTTTGATAAGAATGACTAAGCTTTTGACTCCATAGACCATATGGAGGTACATTTGGGGGACCTCAGGTGTCTACATTTATGTTGTCAGGAAATTGCTTATATTAACTTAACTGGATCTGATTTAGGATCTATCCACCAACAAGACATCAGCACCAAAAGCTAAAGTGACAGGCTGGAAAATTCAAGTGGGCTGAAGCAAAGAGGTTATTTAATAAAGACTCAGATCACTGGGCTCATACATTCACACAAGGCACAAGGCACGAGAGTTTCAGGAAAACTGCCAACACAGGTTGGATATAATTCAGGGTGGCACGGTGGCTCTGTGGTTAGCACTGTTGTCTCACAGCACCAGGGACCTGGCTTTGATTCCACCTTCGGGCAACTGTCTGTGCAGAGTTTGCACATTCTCCCTGTGTTTGTGTGGATTTCTTCCGGGTGCTCCGGTTTCCTCCCACAGCCCAAAGAGGTGCAGGTTAGGATGGATTGGCCATGGAAAATTGTCGGTAGCGTTCAGGGACGTCCTGACTAGGTGGGTTAGGCATGGTAAATGTGGGGATCTGGGGATAGGGTAGGGAGCCGGGCCTGGGGTAGATACTCTTCGGAGGGTTGGTATGGGCTCGATGGGTCAAATAGCCTCCTTCAGCACTGTAGGGATTCTATGATTCTAACTTGTCTCTATGACTTAGAACACCCACACCCCCAGCAGTGGTCACCCAGCATATCAATGTGTGTTCAAACAGGTCCATGGAGCTCACATCGACCCTCCGAAAAAGCATCCCACCCAGACCCAGCCCCCTACCCTATCCCCAGATCCCCACATTTATCAGGCCTAATCCACCTAGTTTGGGCATCCCTGGACACTACGGACAATTTCCCATGGCCACTCCACCCTAACCTGCACACCTTTGGACTATGGGAGGAAACCCACACAGACACAGGGAAAATGTGCAAACTCCACACATACAGTCACCCGAGGGTGGAATCGAACCTGGGTCCCTGGCGCTGCTAGCCACCGTGCCACCCTTTGTTATCTTGAGGCAACTCTCGAGATCTCTCCTGATTAGAAGAGTGGGCCTGCCACAAACACAACACTGTAGGCCACCACAATGAGAGACTGTTTCACACAAAGCTGTGGGTTCTTGGAGCCCCATGTCAGCCTGATGAAGAGAGCTTCACAAATGCACAGAGAAAGCCCTGCCCTTTTCAATACCACAGTCTCCTCTTCTCCTTCGCCAGCACTCCTTTGTGGTGGAGGATGACATTTTTCTGCTCTGGAGTTGTGGCTCCTGAGGGGATTGAACAACGCAACGTTGGATCCACCCACCGTGGCCTTGCTATAGTCCAGCAAAGCAGAACACTGTGGTAAAGCTCAGAAACAAAGCGACCTCTTAACATGGCACAAGTGCAATGCCCCAAAGGATAGGGGAAGCAGCTTCAGGTGTGGCTTTCAAAGGGGAAATTGGTTAAGCAAAGGAAGGGATAAAATGTGCAGAACTTCAGGGAAGGGGTAGGGGGTGCTGTTGAGCAACTGTGGAATAAACTACATTGTTCTGGCAATAGGACAACACAATTACAGTGGGCTGAATGGCCTCATGCTGTTTTGCAATCATTCACAATGGAAAGAAACTTTACAAAATATACCAGCCAACTGAATAGATTAAAACAGTCAGGATGGGGACACCTTTAACTGAAACAAGAATAGATTGCTTCCATTAAACATTATCATTTTGTCATATTCATAGAGTTGTACAGCATGGAAACAGACCCTTTGGCCCAAATTGTCCATGCTTACCAGATATCCTAAATTAATCTAGCCCCATTTGCCGGCCTAAACACTTCCTATGTATTTTTGTATGTTCCCTCTACCCATTCCGCAATTCTGAATCAAAAGAAGACCACATTTCCTATGTTGTGGCCTTTGACAAGTACCTCTGGATGATGGGAAGTGTAGATATGGGGAGACAATGGCCTAGTGGTATTAGCTATTAGACTATTAATTCAGAAGCCCAGATCTGGGAATCTGGGTTCAAATCCTGCCACGGTAGATGACGGAATTTGAATTCCATAAAAAATAAAATCTGGAACAACGACCACTGTTGAGTGTTGCGAAAGCCCATCTGGTTCACTAATGCCCTTTAGGGAAGGAAACTAAAATCCTTCCTGGTCTGGCCTACATGTGACTCCAGACGCACAGCAGTGTGGTTGACTCTCAACTGCCCTCTGGGGCAATTAGATGCTGGCCTAGTCTGTGACACCCACATCTCCTGAATGTATAAAGAAAATACATTTACTCTTTAAAACCAGGAGTTTCCAAAGAAACTGCTGGGTTCAAAGAGTTGGCAAATCAGATGGCAGCTGCAGTTTGATGCAGAGATATAAAGTGGTACACTTGGCACAGAAACAACAAGACAGGAAGCTTAGAATAAACACAGGAATGTTGCATCCATGATATCAGAATGATCTAAAAAGTTTTACAGGCAACGCAATGCTTCATAAAATATTCACTGCTGTAAGGTAGGAAACACTGCAGCCATTGTGCACATACAAAGTCTCAGAGACAGCAATGACATAGATGATGATTGGATAATTAGTTTTTCATCATGTTGGTTGAGGCCTAAATGTTAGCCAAGGAAAGGGCAAAATTCCCTGTGCTTCTTCAGTTAATGCTGTGGGATCCTTCCATGCACCTAGACAGCAGACTCTTTGGTTTAATGTCTTTCTGTAGGAGGGCAGCACCGAGTCTCTGAACACTGCATTGAAATCCCAGCTCAGGCCTCTGGTGTGGTGCTTGAACCCACAATTCCCTGAGTCAAAGTCCACGAACTGACCATACAGGCCAAAGTGGACATGGTAAACAAATCTTTAGATGTTGGGAGCATTCTGTTCACCATTCTTTCATGGGATGTGGACATCACTAGTAAGGGCAGCATTTGTACTGTATCCCTTCGACTGACAGGGACTTGCTGTGCAATGTTGTAAGCTGCGGAGTTACAAATGGGTCAGACCAGATAAATAGGCAGATTTACTTCCCTAAAAGCAGGCAGAGAGAGTTTAGGCCGGTTGAGTAGTTGGTGGCATCTGTATTGGCAAGGTCCAGCAAGGACCCATAGTGACGAGGGCATCGGTGGAGGTGAGATGGCGCCAAACAGTGACAACTTTCATTCCAGTGGCAGCAGCAAAGGAGACTCATGCCTGGCCACCAGGCTCATGGTGGAGCACTTAATAAGAACATAGAACATAGAACAGTACAGGCCCTTCGGCCCATGATGTTGTGCCAACATATTATCCTACTCCAAGATCAAATTACCCTGCATACCCTACATTTTACTATCCTCCATGTGCCTATCTAAGAGTTGCTTAAATGTCCCTAACGTATCTAACTCCACTACCACTGCTAGCAGTGCATTCCACACGCCTACCACTCTCTCTAAAGAGCCTACCTCTGACATCGCCCCTATACCTTCCTCCAATCACCTTAAAATTATGTCCCCTTGTGATAATCATTTCCGCCCTGGGAAAAAATCTCTGGCCATCCACTCTATCTATGCCTCTCATCATCTTGTACACCTCTATCAAGTCACCTCTCATCCTTCTTCGTTCCAATGCGAAAAGCCCTAGCTCCCTCAACCTTTCCTCACAAGACCTGCCCTCCAGTCCAGGCAGCATCCTGGTAAATCTTCTCTGCACCCTCTCTAAAACCTCCATATCCTTCCTATAATGAGGCGACCAGAACTGAACACAATATTCCAAGTGTGGTCTAACCAGGGTTTTATAGAGCTGTAGCATAACCTCGTGGCTCTTAAACTCCATTCCCCTGCCAAGAAGGACTGTAAAGTTGGACACTTCCTTTACTTCTTCATTTGTTTCTGCCTTTATATTATATATTAGGGTTTATTTTTGTGCTTTAAGATTGCACCGGAGACTGGCCACACCATACAATAATTTTCACTGTATTTTGTAACAAAATATACGAGTCAATAAATAAATCAAAGGGTGGATTAGCCCATTGATGAACCAGATGGATTTTTACACAATTCCACAGTCACTATTAACTGAGACGAGCTTTCTATTTCAGTTTTTATAACAGAACTTAGACTGCACCAGCTGCGATGGTAGGATTTGAACCCAGGTTCTGGAGCATTAGAGTGGACTTCTGAATGACTAGTCAAATGACATTACTACTCCCGCAACAATACATGCAAATTCAAAAGGCAACAGGGGTTCTGCATATTGTTCGTGAGGCACCTAATCATAAAAGTAAGGACATTGGTACAAGACACCAATCAGACTACAGTTTAAAATGTGTGCCATTCTAGATATTTCATTCCAGGAGGACTATTCGAACTGATGCCAAAGGGACAGTGGATGATTCATTTGAGCGAGATTTTTTTCCCCCAAAAAGGCTGGGAGCAAATCCAATAAAGTGATAAAAGTTTTTTTCTGACAGAATAAAAGATAGAAATGTCATCGAGACTATGAGGAGGGCATGGAGAACTGAGGAAAAGTCAGGACAAATGCTTTCATGCAGACAGTTATTAGAATATGTAATGTGGTGCTGCTGAGACTAAGCATAATTTAAAAGATAACTGGAAAAGTATAACCATTTAACATGGGGAAAAGAACACAGAGTAACTGCACCAAAATCCATCAATGCTCATGTTAATACTGGCCCTCCCTGCACAGTGTACACACCAATTAAATCTGAAATCATAGCAAGTACTTATTAACAGAATACTACACCAGAGCAGGAACTTCTGATACAATACAAACATTATTTGAGGTATGAATTATCAAGCCTTTCCTTCCAAATATTATCGTGGAATTACGATTTAGTTTAATGGACTGTGTCATGAGTATTAAAGAATGACTGAATTTCCTGCCGTTATCTTAGTAATGGACCATGATTCAGCACTTGGTTTGCTACAGAAGTCTTCCAGACACAACTTGGAACAAGTTGAAGAAGAAAGATAATGAGATCCATTAAATTGATGATGAACACAGAAAGAGGTGCAATAGATATATTGCTTTACTAGAAATCTAGGCTCTGTCAAGTTAAATATGATCATTTCCTATGGAGGTGATTTACTGAACTAATCCAGAGATACTGTTGATCCAAGGATAAATCCCACGCCAGCAGTTTGAGCATTTGAATTCATTTTTGAAACGGGCAAGCAGAAAGTTGCTATCATTTAAAAAGGGGGCCACGAGGCTGTCTGAAAAACAGAAAGTTTGAGATTCATTCTCAGGATGGAGGCATCACTGGCTGAGCCAGCATTTATTGCCCACCTTTAATTACCCTGGAGGTGGTGGTGAGCTGCTTTCTTGAACTGCTGCATTCCACATGCTGTAAGTTGACCCACAATGCCCTTAGGGATGGAATTCAGGATTTTGACCCAGCGGCAGTGAAGGAACAGTGATATATTTCCAAGTCGGGATGGTGAGTGGCTCAGAAGGGAACTTGGAGGGGGTGGTGTTCCCATGTATCTGCTGCCCTTGTCCTTCTAGTTGGAAGTGGTCGTGGGTTTGGAAGGTGCTATCAAAGAAGGCTTGGTGAGTGACTAGTGTACTAAGGTTCTTCAGGGAAGGAAGATTTACCTGATCTGCATTAGATGTAAATCCAATACCACATCAAACTGGTTGATAGTAACCTGCCCTCTAAGGTAGCCACTCTGTTGGAATAACTTGGAGCGAGCAACAAATAAAGCCTATCAAAAAGATCTAAATTTGTATCGTCTGCAATTAGTATCCTGGCAGTGGAGGTGCTGCAGCTACTGGTTGGAGGGTATAACTACAGTGAGACAAGTTTATCCGGGCACATTGCATGGGGTGTGTGATGATAGGAATTTTAATGTTAAAAATGAAAATAGGTACATGATTATGTCTGCAAGGTGAACTATCCGTCCTGTTTTAACCACATTTCCCAAAGATGATACTTAGTCTGGTGTGTATGTGTGTGTTAGTAACTCCACAGGAAGTTCATTCTCAAAAAGGAACTTGAGTCATACTTGTCAGATTTAGTCAAACAAAGGTCTACACTAATGCTGGAAACCTGAAACAAAAACAGAAATTGCTGGAGGAACTCAGCAGGTCTGGTAGCATCTGTGGAGAGAGAACAGAAGAGGAGTCACTGGACTCAAAACATTAACTCTGGTTTCTCCCTCCACATAAGCTGCCAGACCTGCTGAGTTTCTCCATCAGCACCTTCTGTTCTTGTCAGATTTAGTGACAGGTGAATTTTGTTTTTGCGCTCTGCAATCTACAAACAAACCTGACTGGAATTATGGTTAATTTTTCAGCCACACTGCTTCCAAATGTGGTGGTGCGACTAGGAATTGAGTGGGGAATAGGACAAACCATAAACATCACCTTCGTCTCAAAATCAATCAGGAAAAAAAGTTGTAACTGTATTGTAATGAGCTGATGGAACTGGGACAATCATTGTCACCGGATAGGTGCACAATGTGACAAAGTCAGTATATTCTGGGTGGAGACAGAGCAGGTACTGAACGCAAAACATGCTAGAAATCGCTGTGGGTCAGGCAGCATCTGTGGAGAGAAAGCGAGCTAACGTTTCAAATCTAGACGACTATTCATTAGAGATAGTAGGAACTGCAGATGCTGGAGAATCTGAGATAACAAGGTGCAGGGCTGGATGAACACAGCAGGCCAAGCAGCATCATAGGAGCAGAAAGGCTGATGTTTTGGGCCTAGATGATGTTTCGGGCCTAGAGGGTCTAGGCCCAAAACGTGAGCCTTTCTGCTCCTATGATGCTGCTTGGCCTGCTGTGTTCATCCAGCTCTGCACCTTGTTGTCTCGACTATTCATCAGAGCTGATGTGGAGGGGCAGCATTTACGCAATAGTTGGGGGGTGGGGGGTGCGTGGTGATGGGGGGGAAGAAAGGGAGTTGATAGTGCAGTTTAAGTGGTTGGAATATGAGAAGGGCAGAACATCGGTGAGTCTAACAGCCAGACTGGAAAGAACAGACAGTCTCACTGAGGTCGGCGAGGACATGGTGAGAGAGATGCAACTAGTAAAGCTAAAAGGAGAGGGGAGGAGTGAGAGTGAGTTCACAATCTGAAGGTGTTGAATTCCATTTTAAGTCCAGAAGGTTGTAATGTGCCTAGCCTGAAGACGAGGTGTTGCTTGGAGATAGCAAGAACTGCAGATGCTGGAGTCAGAGTCAATACAGCATGGAGCTGGAGGAACACAGCAGGCCCTGCAGCATCAGAGCAGGAAAGTCGACATTTCGGGTCAGGACCCTTCATGAGGACACCTGGTGAAGGGTCTCGACCCGAAACGTTGACTTTCCTGCTCCCATGAGGTGTTGCTCCTCCAGTTTGCACTGTGATTTGCTGGAGCACGCTGATTGACATCATTGATACTGGCTGGTTAAGGCACCCTGTCCTATACTGTAACTATTTGGAGATTTTCCCAGAGGAAGCCGTGGTCTGTGGTTGAAACAATCTAAACAAATGCACCTTGGGCGGAGATGGGAACTAGCATTAACAAATCCAGAACACTTTACACTGCCTTCAATATTCGTTAGGAGCAGAGGACAGAAAGTGAGATACCAATTCACAATCACCTGGTTTGTACTAACATTACAGATGTACTGAAGCCCAGGGCGCTTCAGATATTTTTGCTCCCCATGAGAACGTGCACCTTGTTATTTAAAATGGAACTCAAGTTTCTAGAAAGGGAAGTCAATATTTCAGAAGGATTTACAGGGATATTGCCAGGATTGGAGGTTTGAGCTATAGGGAGTGAGTAAATAGGCTGGGGCTATTTTCCCTGGAGTGTCAGAGGCTGGGGGTGACCTTTATAAAATCATGACAAGCTTGGATAGGGTGATTAGCCAACGTCTTTTCCCTGGGGTGGGGGAGTCAAAAACCAGAGGGCATAGGTTTAAGGTGAGAGGGGAAAGATTTAAAAAGGATCTAAGGGGCAACTTTTTTCACGCAGAGGGTGGTGCATGTATGGAATGAGCTGTCACAGGAAGTGGTGGAGGCTGGTAGAATTACAACATTTTTAAAAGGCATCTGGATGGCTATATGAATAGGAAGGGTTAAGGGATATGGGCCAAATGCTGGCAAATGGGACTAGATTAATTTAGGATATCTGGTCGGTATAGATGAGTTGGATCAAAGGACTGGTTTCCATGCCATACAACTCTACGACTTGATAAGAAGACTTTTATTGTGCTTTTCAGTTTTCCAGAGGCATGCCTAAATTCCAATCGAATCACCCCACCCATTAGCAGATAAGTAAGAGGACATAATGAACAAAGTTATTCAGTTAAAGGCTTCATTCCTGTTTACGATGAAGCTGTTCCATGATTTCATTTCATCCTTAGCATGCCAAATAAACAGGAACTTGCATGTTGGACACTACCAAAGCTGTGAACAGTGCTTTCAAAGTTTAATATACAGTGGGTGGAAGTTTATGATGTGAGATCACTCTGGGTAATCTCATGCCAAGAACCAAAAAAACACTCTCCGCACTCCCTGGTCTCAAAGACCTGGCAGCCGAGACACCTCCAGGAGGTACAATGGGATTGATGAGTGTGCAAAATCCTTCATGAGACTTTGCGTATATTTCAAGACATTAATTTTACTGCACACCATCAACACGGATTAATCAATTCCATCGATTCCACATTGTGCAGACAACGAATTACATTCTTTAGTATATAGGAAGCGATGGATTCTAAAAAAAAGTCTACAGAAGGAGATGAAAGAAAACTAAATGCACTTTCATTTCATTTCTACATCAACTGCATACCAAAGGTTAAAGAGTTATTTGGACTTTCCCTTCATGAGGAATCATAAAATTGAAATGGAGATGGATTTCAGGACTTTATACCCATTCCTTTATTTTAATGAATGTGGATGGAGCTTTGGGAAGCAGTGATACAGCAGTCTTAACACCACAGGAAGGAGGGAGCCATTTATCCTGTCCCATCATTCAATGAGAAGATGCCTGATCTGTACCTGAACTCAAATTCCCCAATGTGGTTTCACAACTCTCAACAACCTTAACCCAAAAAAAAAAAATCTACCCCTCTCCGTTCTGGAATTTTCAACTGACTACTGGCCTCAGCAGACTTTCCGTGAGAAGTGATTCCAATCTGATGTAGCATCTTTCTGCATCCCAAGACTCCCCAAGTCATTTTAGAGCTGATGAAGTCACGTTTGTAGTACGAGAGACACAACAACCAATTTACACACAGGAAACTCCCGTGACAACAATGTGATAATGACCAGAGAAGCTGCCTTTTGTGATTTTGACTGAGGGATAAACATTGGCTGCAACACACTGGAGAACGTTCCTGCTGGAGGATTATTGATGTCCAAGTGTTTGATACTCCTCCCAGTGAATATTTTCTCTATTCATTCTCAGGCCAGCATTTATTGCCCATCCCTAATTTCCCAGAGGGCAATTAAGAGTCAACCACATTGCTGTGGGTCTGGAATCCCATATAGACCAGAGCAGACCAGATAAGGATGGCAGATTTCTTTCCCTGAAGGGCGTTACATTTTTTTTCCAACAATCAACAACGGATTTGTGATCATCATTAGACTGTTAATTCCAGACTTATATTGAATTCAAATTCCACCAGCTGCCGTCCCCACAACATTAGCTGGGTCTCTGGATTAACAATCCAGCGATAATGCCACTAGGCCATTGCCTCCCCTGGATGGCCCATCTGACAGTGCAGCTCCACTTGAGAACTGTTTTGGAGCATTTGTGTGGAGGATGGGTTCAAATCTCTGAGGTGGGGTTCAAATCCACAACCTTAGAGTCTGGAGGCAAGAGTTCTGTCACAGACCCACCCAGCAGTAACAATAAACAAGAGGAACAAGAATTTCACTGTCCCATTTTGGGCCATGGTTTCAATGTTCACTTACCACAGATAAAACAAGTGGTCTTGAGGATCTCCTCTTTCTTCTGTTTCTCACTTCTCAAGTCAGCAAACGTGTCGATGATGACACCAAAGATCAAGTTCAGGACGATGATGATGACGATGAAGAAAAACAGAAGATCATAGATAACACGTGCGACAAACAAGGGCTCCTGAAATTTGAAGAGTTTTCCTCCATCAGCCACCTTTAGTCAGCATGTCGGGTTAACTAACCCGGTGCAATGATATAGTTTCTCTCCTGACGACCCTTGAACAAAAGTCCAACCATTCCCCACCCACTCAATCCTCCTCTGCCCAGTGTAACTAGCTTTACATTGTACAGCTATTTCTGTGGCTCCACCACCTCTAAATAGCGAGCTGCTATGGGAACCGGTCTGGGTCCTCGTCGGGCCTGACCTTTTAATGTGTTACACGGAACATTCCCTTTCTCCAGATCTGCTCCACCCACTCCCGAAACCTTATCAGATTTCCTCTTGGTCCACATTCTGTAGGGACCAGGTCTCCTGTTTCTCTGTCTCTGTTGCATCTGTTCTTCCAAATGTCCTTTCCCTCAATCGATGATTGACCCTCCACGTGGTGGAGGGGGCTCTAGGCCATGATGATTGAATCTCTCTCCCAACAGCAGTGTTGCCCTTGGTTCTTACTTTCCACACCACCATTCAATGGATCCAGAACAATGTCAGCTCCCTCCATCTCCTCCCCTCCCTTGTCAGGGATGGGAAGGGACTATTCTTTCTGTGATACCCTTCTCCATTCCTCAACCAACCCAAACACCGCCTCCCTTTCCCACAACCCCTTCCGCTGTGCACCCAAAAAAAGTGCAAAACCTCCCCTTTCGCTTGCTGCCCCCTCACCATCTATTGAGTCAAACAGTCCTTTCCACATGAAACTGCAGTTTCCCTTCCTTTCCATGTAGGATTCCATGTTCCCTGCTCTCAATGTGGTCTGTCACAAGGAAGACCAAAGGTAGACTGGGTAACCATTGTGTAGAACTCCTCCAGTAAGTGTGCAAATGTGACCTTGACCTTCCTGTCACCTGTCATTTTATTCCTCTGCCATGCTCTGACACTGTCCTCTCTGTCTTCTGCCTGTAGCACTGTAACTCAGCGAAAGCAAGCTCAGGACAGCAACTCATCTCATGACTAGGCACATGACAGCCATCCCGACTCAGCTCAACAATTTCAGATTCTAATCTCTGCCCTTGTTTTTTTTTTTGGGAAACCAACTGCTGGAATAAATTCTATTCTCACAGTCACCATTCCTCCAGGCCCATCTTGTAACCGCTGGGAGGTGCCTGGAGCGAGGTTAGCCAGGTGGACCTCATGGAATGAGTTCCCTGATTGGACCAAATTAACAGCCCCAGTCAGGGAGCCCTGGCTGACAGATAAAAAGAGTGAATGTCAGAGATACTCTCTAATGTCCTTTAGGGAAGGAAACTGCCATCCTTGCCTGGTCCGGCCTACAAGTGACTCCAGACCCACTGCCCTCTGGGCAATTAGGGATGGACAACACCTAGCCAGCGAACTCCTCATCCAGTTAATGAATAAAGAAAAAGAAACCTGACTCTGAATAAGGCAGTACTATAGTAAAGGACTGTTCACATGTGAATAAAGGTTGACTTGGTGACGGTTTCTGTGGAGTTATTTCAGTCCCTAATCACGGGCTTAGTAAACTCAACCAGTGTTTATAAGGTTGTTGTGATATCTCATGATAGTCCTGGGCAATTGTAAAACTGAAAAGGTGTCATTGCTCCAGAGAAGGTTCACTAGATTGGACCTGTTTTATAAGGAGAGGCTGACTAAATTGTGCCTGTACTTAGAGTTTAGAAGAAAGAGAGTCAAACTTATCGAAACACACAGGATTTTTAGCGGACTTGACAGGGTAGATGAGGAAATATTATTTCCCCTTGTTGGGGAGTCTAGGGCAAGAGGGTATTATCTCTGAAAGAGGGGTTGCCCATTTAAGAGAGAGGTGAGGAGGAATTTCTTCTCTCAGAGAGGATTGTCAGTAAGATTTTGGAATCCATCATGAAGGATGAGATTGCAGTGTGTTTGGAAGTGCATGGTAAAATAGGGCTGAATCAGCTCAGCTTCATCAAGGGGAGGTCATGCCAGACAAATTTGTTACAAGTCTTTGAGGAGGTAATGAGCAAGTTAGACAAAGGAGAGCCAGTGGACGTGATTTATTTGGATTTCCAGAAGGCCTTCGACAAGATGGCACAGCGGAAACTGCTAAATAAGACCCCACAGTGTTAGGGGCAAGGTCCTGGCATGGAGAGAGGATTGGCTGACTGGCAGGAGGCAGAGAGTGGGGATAAAGGGGTCTTTTTCAGGATGGCAGCTGATGACTAGTGGAGTTCCACAGGGGTCATTGTTGATCCTATTCACGTTATATATTAATAATTTGGATGAAGGAGCTGAAGGCATTGTTGCTAAGCTTGCAGATGGCAAAAGGTAGGAGGAGGGACAGATAGTGTTGAGGAAACGGGGATGGCTGCAGAAGGACTTGGATTGGCTCGGAGAGTGGGTAAAGAAGTGGCAGATGCAATACAATGTGGGAAAGGGTGAGAATGTGCATTTAGTATGAAAGGCTTTGGAATTCTGAATTACAAAAGGGACTGAGTTCTCATTCAGGATTCTCTTAAGGTTAACGTGCAGGTTCAGTTGGCAGTTACGAAGGCAAATGCGATGTTAGCATTCTAACCCTTTTGAGGTGAATGCAGGAGCAGGGATGTACTGCCGAGGCTGTATAAGGCTCTGGTCAGACCACATTTGGAATATCATGAGCAGTTTTGGGCCCCATTGTGAAGGAAGAATATGCATTGGCATTGGAGGGGGTCCAGAGGAGGTTTACAAGAATGGTCCCGGGAGTGAAGGGCTTGTCATACGAGGAGCAGTTGAGGACTACGGGTCTGTACTCAATGGGATTCTCGTTGAAACTTACAGAATACAAGAGGGACCTGGATAGAACGAAGGTGGAAAAGGTGTTTCCACTGGTAGGAGAGGGTAGGAACTTGGGGCACAACCTCAGAGTGAAGGCACAATCCTTTAGACTGAGATGAGGAGAAATTCCTTCAGCCAGAGGATGGTGAGTCTGTGGAACTCACTGCCACAGAGGGCTGTGGAGGCCAAGTCATTGAGTGTCTTTAAAACAGAGATAGATCGGTTCTTGATTATAAAGGGACTGAGGGTTGCGGGAGGAAGGCAGGAGAATCGGGTTGAGAAACATATCAGCTACGATCGAATGGTATAGCAGATCCGATGGGCCAGATGGCCGAACTCTGCTCCTATATCTTATGGCCTTATAATGAATCTGTGGAAAATTCCTTAGTGCAGAGGGCTACAAACGTTTTGTCATTATGTACATTCATGGTTAAGACAGAGAGATGTTTAATCAGGAAGGGAATCAACTGTTATGGGGAAAAGGCAGGAAAGTGGAGTTGAGGATTATTAGATCAGCCGTGATCTCATTGAATGGTGGAGCAGATATGATGGGCTGAATGACCTACTCCTGTTCCTAAATCTTCCGGCTGCAGTGTGGAGCTTGTCAAACACAACAGTTGACAGATTTCACTTTCAAGGTGACAGCCCCTTTGAACTTCAAGCACTCAACATAAGCTTCAAGCTCAATCAGTTTAAAGTCTGCAATACATTTTCCCAGGCAGGCTTTTATCTTTCCTTCGTATCAAAGAGATTTTGAACAAGGTTACCCATGGTTGACAGCTGCTTGCAAATCTTTCGTCTATCATTTCCTTGAGGAAATAAAGATGCCTTATCGAAACGTATAGAGACTTGTCAGTTCTCAATGGACATAAACAAATGCCTTTAACATTAAAAAAAAATTCAGCTCCTGATGGATAAATCTTTTACTAAAATCAGAAAGAAACCTTACCATCAGCTAGCTGTCAAGAAATCTCTCATTGTATTAACTCTCTCAACCCCACTGACCCCATTTCACTTCTTTTAAAAAACCTCACTGTGTGGTTTTACTTAACTCTTAACCCAACTGGAAAATAATTCAATATTATCCTCCACTAAATGCAATGCACGCACACACACAGAGAGCAACGTAGCACGCGCGCACACACGTGCATTTACATGCGTGCACAGATATAAAGACAGACACACCACACTATTGCAGCAGTGTATCACAGCATGCATTAGATACCATGCACATAGTGCACGTGCATTCATTCGGCTCACGTTGCACATGACATCTGTAAGTGTGCAAAAAAGATACTTACATTCTTTGATGGTTTTCTCAGCACATCACCAACTCCACCCCCATTCCTCAACCCCTGGTTTAATACTGTAACAATGCACATGAGCAGAGTGTCACAGGTCTGTTCAGAACTTGCGTCATCCTGTTGGCCTCCTGCTGGAAAACAAAAAGAACATTTCTTCACTTGGAACAATGTTGTTATTTGCCAGATGATACCTTGCAACTACTGTGCGCCAGCCCAGACAGAATCCAACAGTGTCATTCAAAACACATCTTATTTTTCTTTGCTGAAAATCTTCTGACATTGATCGATACAGTCAATATTCCAACAAGTTGCTTTTATTTAGCATGTCATCGGGTTGTCCCATGATGCTTTACAAACAATTTATGCACAGCAAGGTCCTGGGGACAGCAATGACCAGCAATTTGTGGGTTCCTGGTTTAACATCTGATCCAATATGCAACACTTTCTCAGTTGGAGGTGTGTGACTAGCCTTCGAGCTTGTAATCTCACCTGAGGCTTCAGCTCACAGTTCTCAGACCCAGATGCAAGTGATAGATACCAGAGGTTCAAGGGTAGTCAGACAAAATCCAGAAAATTTTCCAGTCAGAGAGACATTTCTTCTAACTCTCTCAGCCCAAAACCCCAAAGCCACTGATTATTTGTCCCCTCATAAACACACCCAGTCCTTACCCAATTATACCTTAATTAACATGTAACCATCAGCTAGCCCCAGTTCCATTTGGTCTCGGGGACCCCTGCCAGGACCTACTGGATGATGACAGCAAGACAGCTCCTACCATTCCTAATACATGGGCACCATTAACGTATAAAGTTGAGTTTTGGGAGTGTCTATTTAATTTGAGCTTAAACGGAGGAATAAAAGGGGTGAAATGAGCTCAAAATCATGGAATCATTGAATCCCTACAGTGTGGAAGCAGGCCATTCGGCCCAAAAAGAGTCCACACTGACCCTCCGAAGAGCTTCCCACCCAGACCCCACAGCCCTACCCTATCCCTTTAACCCTGCATTTCCCACGGCTAGTCTACATAGCCTGCACATCCGTGGACACTATGGTTCAATTTAACATGGCTAGCCCACCCTAGTCTGCATAATCTTTGGACTGTGGGTGGAAAACCACAGCACTCGGGAGAAACCCACGCAGACATGGGGAGAATGTGCAAACTCCACACAGACAATCAGTCGCCAGAGGGTGGAATCGAACCCGGGTCCCTGGAGCCATGAGGCAGCAGTGCTAACCACTGAGCCACAATGCCATCTGTTCCGAGTTCTGCCCAATGACAGGCCTTGGGAGCTCAACTGGTAACAGTGAAAGGTGGGGGGGTGGGGGCAGGTTATTTAACTGGAAAGAAGGTGCTAGATGTTCACGTCCATAAGCAATGGTCAGGGAGCACGGACTGTGCGTAGACTACCATCTTCCTAGTCCAATTAGAGACTAGTGCTAAGAATATCATGCTTTAAAAACTGTTGACTTTAAACTGTCTATTTAATTCCAAGGTAGAGTGGAGTTTGCGGGGAGGGGGTGGGTAGGGTGGGAGTGTCAAAATGATAGCTGATTAGTATTTCTTCCTAGATACAAGGCCCATGTGATTCACACTGCTGTGGAAATTTGCACGAGGAGGTAAAAGGCCCACACCAAGTAACTGTAGCATTGGGTTACAGGATTCCCAAGCTATTATGGAACGTTACAGATACAAGTCAACCTTCAGCTAGCTAAGAGGCAAAATCTTCGGGTACAAGTAGCTTTGCACCTGAAGCAGGGAAAATGCTGACCCTACTGCCCATCTTGCAGAACGCAGTCAGGAAATTGTACTCGGATTGAAAAAAATCTGAATTCATGAGAATTTGAGAGAGGCCGGGCAATTCACTGAGCCTGGCTACAGGGAAAGTATTTCCAGTCACTTCTGGGTTTACATGTTACCGGGCTGGGAAAGGAGGGATGAGTGAGGAGACCAGGTTCTGGGCTGGTTGCAACAGAATGACTAAAGGCAGACTGTAAATTTCAACCATAGCTTGCTTCAGTTGTGCTGAAGGTTACTGTAGTTTAGAGTATAAGCTGCCTATAAATTAGTGTTTACTCAAATGTTGCTTTTAGCTGTTGCAGTAAAGGGTTTAAAGTGTGAAATCTTGTCATGTGACCCTTACAGTCACTCTGATTTCAAATATCTGTTTCATAGGCACTTGTCTCTCCTGCGATCACAATAATAACAATCCCACACTACACATTGTACAATTAATAAGCATTGCTGCACTCTCAGCAATGTCAAGCCAACATAACATGACGGAGCTTCAGCCCTGCACAGAATGGAGGGGCGTGGTCATTTTGTCCCATTCATTTCTCTTCCCTATCACAAACCTATTAGTATGCGGAGCCGCTTAAAAAGTGCTGGTAACTTCCAGTTGTACAACACAGGAATGTTTGCTCACTCACAACACTGAAGGGATTTTACACACAATCTGCCAGTTCAGCTGGATAGTCGTGGATGCCACTGAAACAGAAGTAGGCATTCAGCTCTTTGAGTCTGTTCCACCAGCATTCAAACAGATTGTACACCATTGACACTACCGCCCCCACTGTCGGGCACTGCTACACCCAACCGCCCCCACTGTC